>NC_079189.1:179358466-179360966 GCF_029499605.1 Hyla sarda | reverse complement strand
TATTACTGCTAACAATAATGTGAAGTATTGATAATATTTTAGCATTTATATCTGAGCTTTTATATTTACCTTAATCTCGTGTATTATTACTCATACTATTATGATTATGATTGATACATTTTGTTAATAATATGTTACATAATTATACATTTTATACCACCAACCTACTAATGGCTACCTGGATAGTGCCACAATAGCTTCAAGGGGGCGCCCCCTGACGAAGCACAACGCGAAACGTACGTTGGTGTTGGAGTGGCAATATGCATGGCAGGTAGTCTCGTTGTTGTTAGGCTGGCTTTTCTGTTGCTTGCTTTTTCAGTCCTTTATGTTCATTGTCCTTTTACAGCAGTTTTCATCTCTTACTCTCTGACCTGGTTCTTTATTCCCTTGTGTATCACCACTATGGAGATTTCATTTTGAGTTTAAGCTGCTTTCTTCCCTTGTATTCCATGTATACATATATCTCCACTTATCTGTATGTGTTATCCTCATTGCCTGTATTTTAATATATCTGTCTATTTTTTATATATGTTTATTTTTTTTTTTTTTATATATATGTCCAATAAACTCGATATTTGACATAACTGGTGTTTTTTTGTGGGTGCATAGGATTTGACCACATGACACCTCCTCGAGACAAAGGTCAGATTTTTTTTCGTGTTGATTTAATACTTATTATTTCATGTTGATTTAATACTTATTATTTCGTGCTGATTTAATACTTATTATTTCGTGTTGATTTAATACTTATTATTTCGTGTTGATTTAATACTTATTATTTCGTTCTGATTTAATACTTATTATTTCGTGCTGATTTAATACTTATTATTTCGTGCTGATTTACTACTTATTATTTCGTGTCGATTTAATACTTATTATTTCTTGTTGATTTAATACTTATTACTTCGTTCTGATTTAATACTTATTATTTCGTGCTGATTTAATACTTATTATTTCGTGCTGATTTACTACTTATTATTTCGTGTCGATTTAATACTTATTATTTCTTGTTGATTTAATACTTATTACTTCGTTCTGATTTAATACTTATTACTTCGTTCTGATTTAATACTTATTATTTCGTGCTGATTTAATACTTATTATTTTGTGTCGATTTAATACTTATTATTTCGTGCTGATTTAATACTTATTATTTCGTGTCGATTTAATACTTATTATTTCGTGCTGATTTAATACTTATTATTTTGTGCTGATTTAATACTTATTATTTCGTGCTGATTTAATACTTATTATTTCGTGTCGATTTAATACTTCTTATTCTTTAATACTTCTTATTTTTGATTTAATACTTATTATTCTTTATCAGTCAATTGTATTTTTATTGAAACATTTTTATTGTACATCATGCTTTTCATTTACCAATATGCATCCCTTTAAATATATAGAATAAATAATTTGTGAGAAAAAAAAAATCTCCATATCCTACATGAAGTAATATAAACAGAATCTCGAGTTACAGGCCAGCAGTTGTGATGAGATTCGTTGCCTTACAGGGAGAGCATTAGCTAATTGCAGCAGTTCTATCATTTCCATCAGTGACTCATTTAGTAAATGACATTTTAATTAGTGAGGGTTGAGGGCAGGCACCGGCCTATAGTACAGTGTGTACAGTGCTTTACCTGGATTTGATATAATACCTTGAACTGATATAGTGCTTGGAATGTTCTGTACTTTGGTGGGTTCTAGACTTGAATTAAACCAATAATATACATGCAGAGGCGAAGGCATTATTGGGTAGTTCTAGTGCAGTGGTCCACAAACTGTGGCCCTCCAGATGTTGCAAATCTACAATTCCCAGCATGCTGGGAGTTGTAGTTTTGCAACATCTGGAGGGCCACAGTTTGGGGACCACTGTTCTAGTGTGACACTATTCCATGTGTTCTGCCATAGTTGGGACAAGCAGCAGTCACTATAGGTTTATGACCATTTCACTGTTTTTTTTTCCCAGGCTGGTGCCAGAGAGGAGCAGAAGTTTGGCTGCCCAGATTGGAATGATTGTGGAGTAAAATCACAGGATTAGTGGCTGATTGAGATGTCTGTTGGTGAGATATTAGAAAATTCATTATCCCAGCTCTCTCCTCCTAACTCGATATGAAGTAACACAGATGGGATTTTATTAGGCCAGGCTTGGAATGTTTACTTATGATAATTTGGGAGGAAATTTGCATGTCATCATCTTGGTAATCTTCTCTCTCCTTTAATGTCTGCATTGGCTCGATGATTACTTCATGTCTGCATTGATGCCGGATTCTGACCTGGAGCTACGGCCGAATTATTACAATCATCTTTTTATTTCAACCATATTATGGTCACCGGTTCACATCCCAGCTCCCTGGCCGTGTAGGCTGTAAGTAGTATTATTCTCTGCGCTTAGAATACAGGAATATATGCAAATGGTATATACTTCGATCTTTTATATAGAACTCCTTTACTACTGTTTAAAAAACAAATAGGACTAATACACACAGAGGGGATGCAT
>NC_079189.1:177693333-177915766 GCF_029499605.1 Hyla sarda | reverse complement strand
GGAGCGTTTTTTGCACATCTGACCACTGTCACTTTAAACATTAATAACTCTGGAATGCTTTTAGTTATCATTCTGATTCCGAGATTGTTTTTTCGTGACATATTCTACTTTAACATAGTGGTAAATTTTTGTCGATACTTGCATCCTTTTTTGGTGAAAAATCCGTAAATTTGATGAAAAATTTGAAAATTTAGCATTTTTCTAACTTTGAAGCTTTCTGCTTGTAAGGAAAATGGATATTACGGATACATTTTTTTTTGGTTCACATATACAATATGTCTACTTTATATTTGCATCATAAAATTGATGAGTTTTTACTTTTGGAAGACACCAGAGGGCTTCAACGGTCAGCAGCAATTCACATAATTTTCAAACTCAGTATTTTTCAGGGACCAGTTCAGGTTTGAAGTGGATTTGAAGGGTCTTCATATTAGAAATACCCCATAAATGACCCCATTATAAAAACTACACCCCCCAAAGTATTCAAAATGACATTCAGTCAGCGTTTTAACCCTTTAGGTGTTTCACACGAATAGCAGCAAAGTGAAGGAGAAAATTCACAATCTTCATTTTTTACACTCACATGTTCTTGTAGACCCAATTTCTGAATTTTTACAAGGGGTAAAAGGACAACATTTTTACTTGTATTTGTAGCCCAATTTCTCTCGAGTAAGCACATACCTCATATGTCTATGTAAAGTGTTCGGCGGGCGCAGTAGAGGGCTCAGAAGGGAAGGAGCGACAAGGGGATTTTGGAGAGTACGTTTTTTTCTTGAAATGGTTTTTGGGGGGCATGTTACCTTTAGGAAGCCCTTATGGTGCCAGAACAGCAAAAAAAAACCACATGGCATACCATTTTGGAAACTAGACCCCTCGGGGAATGTAACATGGGATAAAGTGAACCTTAATACCCCACAGGTGTTTCACGACTTTTGCAAATGTAAAAAATAAATAAAAAATTTTACCTAAAATGCTTGTTTTCCCCAAAAAATTTTATTTTTAAAAAGAGTAATAGCAGAAAATACCCCTAAAAATTTGAAGCCCAATTTCTCCCGATTCAGAAAACACCCCATATGGGGGTGAAAAGTGCTCTGCTGGCGCACTACAGGTCTCAGAAGAGAAGGAGTCACATTTGGCTTTTTGAACGCAAATTTTGCTCTGGGGGCATGCCGCATTTAGGAAGCCCCTATGGTGCCAGGACAGCAAAAAAAAACACATGGCATACCATTTTGGAAACTAGACCCCTCGGGGAACGTAACAAGGGGTTAAGTGAACCTTTATACCCCACAGGTGTTTCACGACTTTTGCATATGTAAAAAAAATTTTTTTTTTTTACCTAAAATGCTTGTTTTCCCAAACATTTTACATTTTTAAAAAGGGTAAAAGCAGAAAATACCCCCCAAAATTTGTAACACAATTTCTCCCGAGTACGGCGATACCCCATATGTGACCCTAAACTGTTGCCTTGAAATACGACAGGGCTCCAAAGTGAGAGCGCCATGCGCATTTGAGGCCTAAATTAGGGACTTGCATAGGGGTGGACATAGGGGTATTCTACGCCAGTGATTCCCAAACAGGGTGCCTCCAGCTGTTGCAAAACTCCCAGCATGCCTGGACAGTCAACGGCTGTCCGACAATACTGGGAGTTGTTTTGCAACAGCTGGAGGCTCCGTTCTGGAAACAGTGGCGTACCAGACGTTTTTAATTTTTATTGGGGAGGGGGGCTGTGTAGGGGTATGTGTTTATGTAGTGTTTTTTACTTTTTATTTTATTTTTTGTGTTAGTGTAGTGTAGTGTTTTTAGGGTACAGTCACACGGGCGGGGGTTCACAGTAGTTTCTCGCTGGCAATTTGAGCTGCAGCAGAAAGTTTGCGGCAGCTCAAATTTGCAGCCCGATACTTACTGTAAGCCTCCGCCCATGTGAGTGTACCCTGTACGTTCACATTGGGGGGGGGGGGGGACATCCAGCTGTTGCATAACTACAACTCCCAGCATGCCCGTTGGCTGTCGGTGACTGCTGAGAGTTGCAGTTTTGTAACAACTGTAGGCACACTGGTTATGTATCACTGAGTTTGTGACCTAACTCGGTGTTTCACAACCAGTGTGCCTCCAGCTGTTGCAAAACTACAACTCCCAGCATGTACGGTGCATGGTGTACGGTGACTGCTGAGAGTTGTAGTTTGCAACAGCTGGAGGCACACCGGTCGTGAAACACTGAGTTAGGTAAAAAAAAACTCTGAGTTTCACAACCAGTGTGCCTTCAGCTGTTGCAAAACTACAACTCTCAGCAGTCACCGACAGCCAACGGGCATGCTGGGAGTTGTAGTTATGCAACCATCAGATGCACCACTACAACTCCCAGCATGCACTTTAGCTGTTTGTGCAAGCTGGGAGTTGTAGTTATACAACAGTTGAAGGTACACTTTTCCATAGAAAGAATGTGCCTCCAGCTGTTGCAAAACCATAAGTCCCAGCATGCCCATAAGGGAATGCTGGGAGTTGTGGTGGTCTGCCTCCTGCTGTTGCATAACTACAGCTCCCAGCATGCCCTTTTTGCATGCTGGGAGCTGTTGCTAAGCAACAGCAGGAGGCTGTCACTCACCTCCAACGATCCAGACGCTGCAGGTCAGTCCCTCGTCGTCTCCGCCGCCGCAGCTGCTCCTGGGGCCCCGATCCAAACAGGGGCGCCGGGGATCGGGGTCCCCAGCACCGGGGGGTCGTCTTCCCGCACCCGCTCACGTCCTCCAGAAGAGGGGCGGAGCGGGTGCGGGAGTGACACCCGCAGCAGGCGCCCTGATTGGTCGGCCGGTAATCCGGCCGACGAATCAGGGCGATCGTGAGGTGGCACCAGTGCCACCTCACCCCTGCAGGCTCTGGCTGTTCGGGGCCGTCAGAGACGGCCCCGAACAGCCAGTAATTCCGGGTCACCGGGTCACCGGAGACCCGATTGACCCGGAATCGCCGCAGATCGCTGGACTGAATTGTCCAGCGATCTGCGGCGATCGCCGACATGGGGGGGCATAATGACCCCCCTGGGCGATATGCCGGGATGCCTGCTGAACAATTTCAGCAGGCATCCGGCTCCGGTCCCCAACCGGCTAGCGGTGGGGGCCGGAATTCCCACGGGCGTATGGATACGCCCTCGGTCCTTAAGGACTCGGGATTCAGGGCGTATCCATACGCCCTATGTCCTGAAGAGGTTAAGGACCGGAGTGTTTTTTGCACATCTGACCACTGTCACTTTAAACATTAATAACTCTAGAATGCTTTTAGTTATCATTCTGATTCCGAGATTTTTTTTTCGTGACATATTCTACTTTAACATAGTGGTAAATTTTTGTCGATACTTGCATCCTTTCTTGGTGAAAAATCCGTAAATTTGATGAAAAATTGGAAAATTTAGAATTTTTCTAACTTTGAAGCTTTCTGCTTGTAAGGAAAATGGATATTACGAATAAATTTTTTTTTGGTTCACATATACAATATGTCTACTTTATGTATGCATCATAAAATTTATGAGTTTTTACTTTTGGAAGACACCAGAGGGCTTCAAAGTTTAGCAGCAATTTTCCGATTTTTCACAAAATTTTCAAAGTCAGTATTTTTCAGGGACCAGTTCAGGTTTGAAGTGGATTTGAAGGGTCTTCATATTAGAAATACCCCATAAATGACCCCATTATAAAAACGGCACCCCCCAAAGTATTCAAAATGACATTCAGTCAGCGTTTTAACCCTTTAGGTGTTTCACACGAATAGCAGCAAAGGGAAGGAGAAAATTCACAATCTTCATTTTTTACACTCACACGTTCTTGTAGACCCAATTTTTGAATTTTTACAAGGGGTAAAAGGAGAAAATTTTTACTTGTATTTGTAGCCCAATTGCTCTCGAGTAAGCACATACCTCATATGTCTATGTAAAGTGTTCGGCGGGCGCAGTAGAGGGCTCAGAAGCGAAGGAGCGACAAGGGGATTTTGGAGAGTACGTTTTTCTGAAACGGTTTTTGGGGGGCATGTTGCATTTAGGAAGCCCTTATGGTGCCAGAACAGCAAACAAAACCCACATGGCATATCATTTTGGAAACTAGACCCCTCGGGGAATGTAACAAGGGGTAAAGTGAGCCTTTATACCCCACAGGTGTTTCACGGCTTTTGCAAATGTTAAAAAAATATAATAATTTTTACCTAAAATGCTTGTTTTCCCAAAAATTTTACATTTTTAAAAAGTGTAATAGCAGAAAATACCCCTAAAAATTTGAAGCTCAATTTATCCCGATTCAGAAAACACCCCATATGGGGGTGAAAAGTGCTCTACTGGCGCACTACAGGTCTCGGAAGAGAAGGAGTCACATTTGGTTTTTTGAAAGCAAATTTTGCTGTGGGGGCATGCCGCATTTAGGAAGCCCCTATGGTGCCAGGACAGCAAAAAAAAAAAAAAAACACATCGCATACCATTTTGGAAACTAGACCCCTCGGGGAACGTAACAAGGGGTTAAGTGAACCTTTATACCCCACAGGTGTTTCACGACTTTTGCATATGTAAAAAAAAAATTTTTTTTTTTACCTAAAATGCTTGTTTTCCCAAAAATTTTACATTTTTTAAAAGGGTAAAAGCAGAAAATACCCCCCAAAATTTGTAACACAATTTCTCCCGAGTACGGCGATACCTCATATGTGACCCTAAACTGTTGCCTTGAAATACGACAGGGCTCCAAAGTGAGAGCGCCATGCCCATTTGAGGCCTAAATTAGCGACTTGCATAGGGGTGGACATAGGGGAATTCTACGCCAGTGATTCCCAAACAGGGTGCCTCCAGCTGTTGCAAAACTCCCAGCATGCCTGGACAGTCAACAGCTGTCCGACAATACTGGGAGTTGTTGTTTTGCAACAGCTGGAGGCTCCGTTTTGGAAACAGTGGAGTACCAGACGTTTTTCACTTTTATTGGGGAGGGGAGGGGGGTTGTATAGGGGTATGTGTATATGTAGTGTTTTTTACTTTTTATTTTATTTTTTGTTAGTGTAGTGTAGTGTTTTTAGGGTACAGTCACCTGGGCGGGGGGGTTCACAGTAGTTTCTCGCTGGCAGTTTGAGCTGCGACAGAAAATTTGCCGCAGCTCAAACTTGCAGCCAGATACTTGCTGTAAACCTCCGCCCATGTGAGTGTACCCTGTACATTCACATTGGGGGGGGGGGACGGACATCCAGCTGTTGCAAAACTACAACTCCCAGCATGCGCTGACAGACTGAACATGCTGAGAGTTTTAGTTTTGCAACAGCTGTAGGCACACTGGTTATGTATCACTGAGTTTGTGACCTAACTCGGTGTTTCACAACCAGTGTGCCTCCAGCTGTTGCAAAACTACAACTCCCAGCATGTACGGTGCATGGTGTACATTGACTGCTGAGAGTTGGAGTTTGCAACAGCTGGAGGCACACCGGTCGTGAAACACTGAGTTAGGTAAAAAAAAAAAAACTCTAAGTTTCACAACCAGTGTGCCTTCAGCTGTTGCAAAACTACAACTCTCAGCAGTCACCGACAGCCAACGGGCATCCTGGGAGTTGTAGTTATGCAACCAGCAGATGCACCACTACAACTCCCAGCATGCACTTTAGCTGTTTGTGCAAGCTGGGAGTTGTAGTTATACAACAGCTGAAGGTACACTTTTCCATAGAAAAAATGTGCCTCCAGCTGTTGCAAAACCATAAGTCCCAGCATGCCCATAAGGGAATGCTGGGAGTTGTGGTGGTCTGCCTCCTGCTGTTGCATAACTACAGCTCCCAGCATGCCCTTTTTGCATGCTGAGAGCTGTTGCTAAGCAACAGCAGGAGGCTGTCACTCACCTCCAACGATCCACGCCGCACAGGTCAGTCCCTCGTCGTCGCCGCCGCTGCTCCTGGGGCCCCGATCCCAACATTCACGCCAGGGATCGGGGTCCCCAGCACCCGGGGTGCACGTACCGCACCCGCTCACGTCCTCCGGAAGAGGGGCGGAGCGGGTGCGGGAGTGACACCCGCAGCAGGCGCCCTGATTGGTCGGCCGACGAATCAGGGCGATCGTGAGGTGGCACCAGTGCCACCTCACCCCTGCAGGCTCTGGCTGTTCGGGGCCGTCAGAGACGGCCCCGAACAGCCAGTAATTCCGGGTCACCGGGTCACTGGAGACCCAATTGACCCGGAATCGCCGTAGATCGCTGGATTGAATTGTCCGATCGCCGACATGGGGGGGCATAATGACCCCCCTGGGCGATATGCCGGGATGCCTGCTGAACGATTTCTGCAGGCATCCGGCTCCGGTCCCCAACCGGCTAGCGGTGGGGACCGGAATTCCCACGGGCGTATGGATACGCCCTCGGTCCTTAAGGACTCGGAATGCAGGGCGTATCCATACGCCCTATGTCCTGAAGAGGTTAAGGACGCAGGGCTTTTGGATACGCTCGTGGGAATTCCGGTCCCCGCCGCTAGCTGGTTGGGGACCGGATCGGGATGCCTGCTGAAATCATTCAGCCGGCACATCGCCCAGGGGGGTCCTGAGACCCCCCCCCCCCCCCCCCATGTCAATTCAGACATGCGATTTTCTCCAATTCCGGGCTGATCGGGTCTCTGGTGACCCGATCACCTGGAAAATAGGGCTAATCGGCGTTGTCAGCGACAGCCCCAATCAGCCTAAGGTATAGGAGTGAGGTCGCAGAGCTGCGATCTCCTCCTATCCCCTGCCATTAGCACGGAGTTCTGACCGATGGCAGCATGGGACATGGGGTTGCCATGGCAACCCCCTGTTCTGCCCGCCCCTGGATATCAAGGGAATCGTGGGAAGAAGGTGGAGGCCGTACTTGCAGGAGAAGATGCCTGGGGACCCGGGATCTTCGCTGGAGACTGCTGGATACTGGATCAGGTAGGGAATCGACGGTGGGGGGGATTTAAAGTGAAAGTAAAAGGCCCGTAAAGGCTGTCTGGGCATGCTGGGAGTTGTAGTTTTGCAACATCTGGAGAGTCACAGTTTGGAGATCACTGTTACAGTGGTGCCCAAACGGTAGCCCTCCACATGTTGCCAAACTACAACTCTCAGCATGCCTGGACTGCCCAGGCATGCTGGGAGTTGTAGTTCTGTAACATCTGTCCCTTCAGATTTAGCAATTTTCATGAATTTTTTTGAAAATTGCTGCTCTAATTTTAAGCAAAAATATGTCCATTTTATGATGCCAACATAAAGTGGACATATTGTATTTGTGAAGAAAAATAACATTTATTGTGAATATCCATTTTCCTTACAAGTAGAGAGCTTCAAAGTTAGAAAAATGCAAAATTTTCAAAATTTTCATGAAATTTTGGGGATTTTTCACCAAAAAAGGATGCAAGTAACGCCGAAAACTTACCACCAAAATAAAGTAGAATATGTCACGAAAAAACAGTCTCAGAATCAGAATATTCGGTAAAAGCATTTTCGCGTTATTAATTCGTAAAGTGACGGTGGTCAGAATTGCGAAAAAGGGCTCAGTCCTTAAGGTGAAAAAGGGCTGTGTCCTTAAGGAGTTAAAGAGTCACTCCTGGCAAAAAATTAAACTGTCAACTTTTAGCCAAAGGCAAGAAGCAATACATGAATTTGTTGAGGCATAAACTTCAGGAATGATAAACAATATTCTTCATCATGTGATTCCAAGTTTTTCAAGGAGAAGCTGACAAATCAACTTTACAGGATGGAGTTTTATCATCTCTGGCCAAAAAATTGAGATTTTGAACAGGGGATGACTTCTAATATCTTATAATTCCCTAACTGGTTATAAACAAGGCTTTACTGAACCAGACAACCCCTTTAAAATTAGTAGGGATGCACCGATATATCGGCGGCCGATACATATCGGCCGAAAATAGCTATTTCGGCAAAATGCCGAAACAACTAAAAATCTGCCGATAATGACCCACCTCCCCTGCCCGCCCACAGCACTCGTGGGCGGTGCAGGGGGGGCCGGCCGCAACATCTGGGGGGGGGGGTTGCGCTCTCCGGGATAGGATTAGGAATACTTCTTTTTATGTGCCCGGGCCGGCTCCTGTGTGTGGCTGCAGGCGGGGGCCGACCAGAGCATATAAAAACTAATACTGTGTACTAAAAACCAGGGGGCCTCCAGCTGTTGTGAAACTACAACTCCCAGCATGCCTGGACCGGCAAAGTCTGTCCGGGCATGCTGGGATTTGTAGTTTCACAACAGCTGGAGGCCCCCTGGTTTTTAGCATACAGTATTAGTTTTTATATGCTCTGGTCGGCCCCCGCCTGCAGCCACACACAAGAGCCGGCCCGGGCACATAAAAAGAAGTATTCCTAATCCTATCCCGGACATCCCTGTGTCCTGAAAAATCTTTTCGGGACATAAGGATGTCCGGCGGTCACTCACCATTCCCCGGCTTCTTCCTGCGATCCTTCCGCGATCCTCCTTCGGTTCTTCGCTTCTCCGCCTCTATGGTCGTACGCACGGGACGTCACTGACGTCCCGTGCGTACAACCATAGAGACGCAGGAGGACCGCAGGATCGTCGCAGGAGAACGCACGCCGGCCGGGGCCTGGTAAGTGGCCGCGTCATCTTCTTCAGTGTTCCGGTCATCGCTCCTCCGGTCCCGGCACCGGCACCTACTGCTATGGTCCATGGGCCATAGCAGTAGATGTGACCCCGGGCCGGTGGAGCGGTGACCGGAACACTGTGGGGGCAGCAGTACAGACATACAGCCTCCAGCCATACACTGTATTTGGCTGGAAGCTGTATGTCTGTGGGGTGGGGGAACTGCTGACCTAATGTGGGGGGGAGCTGCCTACAAATGTGTGTGTGTGTGGGGGGGGGGGGAGCTGCCTAATATTGTGGGGGGGAGCTGCCTAATATTGTGGGGGGGGGGTGCTGCCTAATATTGTGGGGGGGGGGAGCTGCCTGATATTGTGGGGGGGGGAGCTGCCTAATATTGTGGGGGGGGGGAGCTGCCTGATATTGTGTGGGGGGAGCTGCCTAATATTGTTGGGGGGAGCTGCCTGATATTGGGGGGGGGGCGGGAGCTGCCTACAAATGTGGGGGGAGCTGCCTAATATTGTTGGGGGGAGCTGCCTAATATTGTGTGGGAACTGCCTACTATTGTTGGGGGGAGCTGCCTACTATTGTGGGGGAAATGCTGACCTAATGTGAGGAACCTGCCTACTATTGTGGGGGAACTGCTGACCTAATGTGGGGGGAGCTGCCTAATATTGTGGGGGGGGGAGCTGCCTAATATTGTTGGGGGGAGCTGCCTAACATTGTGGGGGGAGCTGCCTAATATTGTTGGGGGGAGCTGCCTGATATTGGGGGGGGGGGGCGGGAGCTGCCTACAAATGTGGGGGGAGCTGCCTAATATTGTTGGGGGGAGCTGCCTAATATTGTGTGGGAACTGCCTACTATTGTTGGGGGGAGCTGCCTACTATTGTGGGGGAAATGCTGACCTAATGTGAGGAACCTGCCTACTATTGTGGGGGAACTGCTGACCTAATGTGGGGGGAGCTGCCTAATATTGTGGGGGGGGGGAGCTGCCTAATATTGTTGGGGGGAGCTGCCTGATATTGGGGGGGGGGCGGGAGCTGCCTACAAATGTGGGGGGAGCTGCCTAATATTGTTGGGGGGAGCTGCCTAATATTGTGTGGGAACTGCCTACTATTGTTGGGGGGGAGCTGCCTACTATTGTGGGGGAAATGCTGACCTAATGTGAGGAACCTGCCTACTATTGTGGGGGAACTGCTGACCTAATGTGGGGGGAGCTGCCTAATATTGTGGGGGGGGGGGGAGCTGCCTAATATTGTTGGGGGGAGCTGCCTAATATTGTGGGGGGAGCTGCCTAATATTGTTGGGGGGAGCTGCCTGATATTGGGGGGGGGGGGGGGGCGGGAGCTGACTACAAATGTGGGGGGAGCTGCCTAATATTGTTGGGGGGAGCTGCCTAATATTGTGTGGGAACTGCCTACTATTGTTGGGGGGAGCTGCCTACTATTGTGGGGGAAATGCTGACCTAATGTGAGGAACCTGCCTACTATTGTGGGGGAACTGCTGACCTAATGTGGGGGGAGCTGCCTAATATTGTGGGGGGGGGGAGCTGCCTAATATTGTTGGGGGGAGCTGCCTAATATTGTGGGGGGAGCTGCCTACAAATGTGGGGGGAGCTGCCTAATATTGTTGGGGGGAGCTGCCTGATATTGTGGGGGGGGGGCTGCCTACAAATGTGGGGGGAGCTACCTAATATTGTTGGGGGGAGCTGCCTAATATTGTGTGGGAACTGCCTACTATTGTTGGGGGAAACTGCCTACTATTGTGGGGGAAATGCTGACCTAATTTGGGAACCTGCCTACTGTTGTGGGGGAGCTGCCTACTATTGTGGGGGAGCTGCCTACTATTGTGGGGGAACTCCCGACCTAATGTGGGGGGAGCTGGCAATCTAATGTGGGGGAATCTAATCTAATGAGCGGAGCGCTGCATTTTACCAGAAGACGGGGAGAAGTCATTTTCGGTATCGGTATCGGTTTCGGCCAGACATTTTTTTTAATTTCGGTTTCGTTTCGGTTCTGAAATTTCCATTTCGGTGCACCTCTAAAAATTAGTTATATTGTTTAAGAGGTATTCCAACCTAATTATCCCCTATCCATAGAATGGGTGCCCAAGTCTCACTTTGAAATCGAGCTTTGAGAGGCACACATGCCCCACCACTTCATTTACTGTCTATGGAGCTGCTGCTCTGACAGCTCCATAGACTTACCCCTATCCTGTGGATAAGGGTTAAGTGTTATAAGGTAAAATACCACTTCAAAGATTGCATGGACATTTTAAAGCATGTGCCGACGTGTAAATCCGGCCTTATAATTTCAGACTTATTAGCATTTTTAAATTTACCCTGGTATTTATTTCAGAACTGAAAATTGAAGGGTGATTCCATGAGGTCCCCCCCCCCCCCCCCAGGAAATTATGCCAGTTCTGTAGTGTACAACAACAAAAAAAAACTTTACTCACCTCCTGAACTCCTGTGATGCCTCTGGGCCCTGCAGCGATCGTCTTCTTGAGCAGCAGCCTGATTTGTAGGATCCGGGAAGCACCCACATCCAGTATGTGATACTGCCACTGCCACAGGTGCTTCTTGGGCCCGACAGTCAAGCTGGAGCGCAGTAGGTGAGTAAGGTTTTGTTTTATGCTAAAGAATAGGAATACTTTTGAAAAGAAAAAAACTAAAAACAAACCGCTGCTGGATAACCTCTTTAAATGATACTTGCTGTGGTCGCTAAAAAGTGCCCTATGAGGACTGTAGTGTAAAAAAGAATAAAAACATTTTTTTTAATTATATAAAAGCCCCTCCCCTAGCAAAAATAACACTGAAGAGGCTATAGAAGCTGAAAAAAGTTTTAATAAAGACCTATGTAGAAACTGTTTTATTTTTCACTGACAAAGTTGTATTAGGGCTTCTTTTTTTGTAAAACTTGCTGTAATTTTTATTGGCATGCTTCATTTTATCATATAATGTATTACAGAGCCAGAAAAAAATATATGTAAGACAAAATTGAAAAAAGCATGGAATTGCGCAATTTTGTGGGGCAATAATTTTATCAGGGATCAGAATAATGTAAATCTGACATGCCATCTTTATTCTGTGGGCCAGTATGATTTCAATGATACCAAACTTAGATAATTTTTGTTTGGTTTTAAGGTAAAAAAAATATTGAAAAAGAAAAAGGTTTGTTGAATGCCATGTTCTGACCATTATAACTTTTTTATTTTTAAACCTAAGGAGGCTTATTTTTTTTGCCCCATGAGCTGTAGTTTTTAACTGTACCACCTTTGCGCATATATGACTTTTTGATCATTTTTTATTATGTTTTTCTGGGACGTGATGTGACCAAAAATCAGCAATTTTGCTCTTTGGATTTTTTGTGTTTACGTCTTTCAGTGTGCAGCATCAGGAACATCATAATTTTATAGTTAGGACCATTACGCATGTGGCAATACCAAATATGTTTACTATTTTTTTTACAGCGTTTTATTTGAAAATTGGAAAAGGTGATTTGAACATACTTTATTTTTTTATAAAACTTTTTTTAACTTTTTTTACAATTTTAAAATGTTTACAATGTTTTCGGTGCTCGATTGCTAAGGGCTGCCGGGTACTCCCGTGGACTTTTTCTTTTTATAAATCAACTGGTGCCAGAAATGTAAACAGATTTGTGAATTACTTCTATAAAAAATCTTAATCTTTCCAGTACTTATGTTACGCCGAGCACTCCGGTTCCCTGCTCCTCCCCGGAGCGCTCGCGGCGTTCACCTTCTTGCAGCGCCCCGGTCAGACCTGCTGACCGGGAGCGCTGCATTAATGTTACCGGCGGGGATGCGACCCGCGTAGCGGGACGCGCCCGCTCGCGGCTCGCATCCCGGTCTCCTCACCCGTCCTGTTCCCCGACGGCTCAGTCCCGCCGCGCGCGGCCCCGCTCCCTAGGGCGCGCGCGCGGGCTCTCTGCGATTTAAAGGGCATATGCGCCACTGATTGGCGCCTGGCCCAATTAGTGCTCACACCTGTGCCCTCTCTATATAACCTCACTTCCCCTTCCCAGTATTGCCGGATCTTGTTGCCTTGTGCCAGTGAAAGCGTTTCCTTGTATGTCCCAAGCCAGTGTTCCAGACCCTCTGCCGTTGCCCCTGACTACGATCCTTGCTGCCTGCCCAGACCTTCTGCTACGTCCGACCTTGCTCTTGCCTAATCCCTTGTACCGCACCTGTCTCAGCCGTCAGTTGGGGTTGAGTCGCTATCGGGTGGAACGACCTGGGGGTTACCTGCCGCTGCAAGTCCATCCCGCTTTGCGGCGGGCTCTGGTGAAAACCAGTAACCCCTTAGATTCCGTTCCCCTGGTACGGCCCACGTCATCACCCCACTGACACAGAGGATCCACCACCAGTATCCTCCCAGTATCCGGATCCTGAAAACTTATTAGCTGCGCAATACTACAAAGGAAATGATTTTCTTTTTGGAACACAGCGCTCTCTGCTGACATTATGACCACAGTGCTCGCTGCTGACATCTCTGTCCATTTTAAGAACTGTCCAGAGTAGGAGAAAATCTCCATAGAAAACATATGCTGCTCTGGACAGTTCCTAAAATGGACAGAGATGTCAGCAGAGAGCACTGTGGTCATGATGTCAGCAGAGAGCTCTGTCTTCCAAAAAGAAAACCATTTCCTTTGTAGTTTACAGACCCTAAAAATTACTGGAATGATTAAGATTTTTAATAGAAGTAATTTACAAATCTGTTTAACTTTCTGGCACCAGTTGATTTAAAAAAAAAAAAAAGGTTTTCCACGGGAGTACCCCTTTAACCAATCATCGATGCACCGATGACCAGGAAGAACGGGTTAGTCCCCGTTCTTCCACACCAACCCATCTGCAGCCTGCTATTAGAACACGGAGCTGCAGATGTGACTGGCGTTTAATGGGGTATTCCACTGGAAAAAAAATATCTTAAATCAACTGGTGCCAGAAAGTTAAACAGATTTGTAAATTAGCAAAATTTAAACAAAAGCCAACCCCTCAAAGCTAGCATCAGTTACCTGATACAGAGATGAAAAAATATTGAAAATGACTGGATCGTGCTTCAATTATAACATGAAAATGTCAAATTTATTTCACAATATAAAATATGAAAAATTTATAATTATTATTATTTTTTTTTTAAACAGTTAGTCCTCAAAGCACAGGGCCCTTGTGCTGAGGGAATTATGATATAGAATAAAATATATTAAATGAAATGGCAATGTCAACAAACACCGATAGCTAGCATTAGGAAATTTCAACAATGTGGTATCACTTTAGATAATTCGGCCCCCGGTAGTCCGAAAATGAACTCAAGTCCCATAAATGGTAAAAGTTCCAAAATGATGGAAATAGAAAAGATGTGTTATAGTTACCAGCCTGCAATAAGTCCCGACAGCAGGTCACCTTGAGTTAAAGTGTGAAGTCCGCACATCTAAGATGGTACCAGACGCTGGCGTGCGTCTTCTCGGCGGTCTGCCTGGCACAGACCAGCTGGAAAGATAGCCGCTTTCGGAGTTGTTGCTGTAGATGGTAACCGAGCGATGTAGCAGGTGCGGACCTCTAAGTAACTCGGTGGTAGGTGACGTCACAGGCGCTGGGCAGCGCTGCCTGGAAGCTGATCTCAGGAGAAATATGCTGGTTTGCAGAGTTTGATCGGAAGTCACCGGTATGGAGTCAGGTATCGGTGATATGAAGATGATATATGTACACCTACTACATATATCATCTTCATATATCATCTTCATATCACCGATACCTGACTCCATACCGGTGACTTCTGATCCAGCTCTGCAAACCAGCATATTTCTCCTGAGATCAGCTTCCAGGCAGCGCTGCCCAGCGCCTGTGACGTCACCTACCACCGAGTTACTTAGAGGTCCGCACCTGCTACATCGCTCGGTTACCATCTACAGCGAACAACTCCAAAAGCGGCTATCTTTCCAGCTGGTCTGTGGCAGGCAGACCGCCGCAAAGACGCACGCCAGCGTCTGGTACAATCTTAGATGTGCGGACTTCACACTTTAACTCAAGGTGACCTGCTGTCGGGACTTATTGCAGGCTGGTAACTATAACACATCTTTTCTATTTCCATCATTTTGGAACTTTTACCATTTATGGGACTTGAGTTCATTTTCGGACTACCGGAGGCCGGATTATCTAAAGTGATACCACATTGTTGAAATTTCCTAATGCTAGCTATCGATGTTTGTTGATATTGCTATTTCATTTAATATATTTTATTCTATATCATAATTCCCTCAGCACAAGGGCCCTGTGCTTTGAGGACTAACTGTTTAAAAAAAATAATTATATTTTTTTTTGAATATTTTATATTGTGAAATAAATTTTACATTTTCATGTTATAATTGAAGCATGATCTAATCATTTTCAATATTTTTTCATCTCTGTATCAGGTAACTGATGCTAGCTTTGAGGGGTTGGCTTTTGTTTAAATTTTGCCATTTTAATTCCAACAGTAGGTGTAGGTGTATAGCCCTCTTACCTCGGCTAGTTAATTGTGAGCTGCACATTCCCTGTTTTGTTTTACAGATTTGTAAATTAATTCTATTATATAATCTTAATCCTTCCAGTAGTTATCAGCTGCCGCATGATCCACAGGAAGTTGTTTCTTTTTTGAATTTCCTTTCTGCCTGACCACAATGCTCTCTGCTGACACCTCTGTCCATTTTAGAAACTGTCCAGAGTAGGAGCAAATCCCCATAGAAAACCTCTCCTGCTCTGGATAGTTCCTAAAATGGACAGAGGTGTCAGCAGAGAGCACTGTGGTCAGGCAGAAAGGAAATTCAAAAAGAAAAGAACTTCCTGTGGATCATAACGTCAGCTGATAAATACTGGAAGGATTAAGATTTTTTTTTTTAATAGCAGTGATTTACAATTATGTTTATCTTTCTGGCACCAGTTTATAAAAAAAAAAATGTTTTCCAGTGGAGTACCCCTTTAGGCTAGGTTCAGACTACGGAATCTTCGGGCAGAAAATTATAGACTGCTATGTGTTCCGCTCGGATTTCCGCCTGAAGAAAGAGCAACCCCTTTCTTCAGGCGGAAATTTTCTAGCGGATTTTGAAAGCCGATTTTCCGCTTCACAAATTCTTAAGTGTGAATTTGTGAACGGAAAACCATTCACTACACTAGACATTTTAGCAAGCGGAATTTCTGACGGAAATTTTACATCTGAATTTCTGTCGGAAATTCCGTAGTCTGAACCTAGCCTTAATGTTTAAATGCCATGATCGCTATTGATCACTGAATTTAACCATTTAAATGACCAACATCGGAACCAGCTCCAATGTGCATCCTTCCCGGAAGATGTCAGCTGCTTAAAGCAGCGGGGATCTGCCGGTTATGACGTGGACCCAACCCGTGGACCTGCACCATATTCCCCTCACCCGATCCATGACCTACTGGTACGTCATAGGTCGAGAAGGGGTTAAAGGGACCTATAAGCTAAGTTTACACAGCGGAATTTCTGCACAAATTCCGTTCAGCAAAGCAAAGTGAAATTGCAATGTAAGGAAGAGATGGCCAGGCCAGCCTGTATATTGGACCTGACTGTTGAATAAATCTATTGGAAATCTATAGCAGAGCTTCAGATGATGTCACGCCAGCTGGGGAACACCCCTTCCCAGTCTTTGGAGCTCAGTAAGACTGAGCAGAAGATACACACAACATCAAGGTAGAAAACTAACAAAGAAAAATTATAAAAATAAAGGCAGGGGTGGTTTATTATTATGATGGGAATGAACTGGGAGTATTATACATTTTATCAAGCACATGACAGGTACTCCAAAGTTTTTAGAACCTCTAGTGTAGTGATTATTGGAGCTTTCCAGCGAATCATACATGTACAGGGCCGGCTCCACCTATAGGCAAAATAGGCAGCAGTCTAGAACGCCCTCTTGATGGAGGCGCTGTTCTGCCCTCTGTAACAGAGTTAATTCGCCAGGTCCTGACAGCCGCTAAGCTGTCACCCCAGTAGTGAGGTGATTACATAAGAAGGGGGTTTGTTACAGTGTGTCACCCCAGTAGTGAGGTGATTACATAAGAAGGGGGTTTGTTACAGTGTGTCACCCCGGTAGTAAGGAGATTACATGAGGAGGGGGTTTGTTACAGTGTGTCACCCCAGTAGTAAGGAGATTACATGAGGAGGAGCATTGTTACAGTGTGTCACCCCAGTAGTAGGGAGATTACATGAGGAGGAGCATTGTTACAGCGTGTCACCCCAGTAGTAAGGAGATTACATGAGGAGGTAGTTTGTTACAGTGTATAACCAAAGTAGTAAGGAGACTACATGAGGAGGGAGTTTGTTACAGTGTATAACCAAAGTAGTAAGGCCCCTTTCACACTATAAAAACACTTCCATTATGAACGCCCGTTAGGAAATCGGCAGTTATACGGCCGGTACAAAATCACTAACGGCCGTTAGAAAATCCAATTATAGTCTATGGGACTTTTCTAATAGCCATTTTAACCTGTTATTGCCCGTTATTAATAACGGCCATTATTATGGGACAGTTGATAGTAACGGTAGAATTAGTGCATGCACTATTACTCCCGTTCATTTGCCCACGGGTTGAAACTGCTATTACAAAAATCCCATAGACTATAATGGGATTTTCTAACGGCGGTTAGTGATTTTGTACCGGCCGTATAACTGCCGATTTCCTAACGGGCGTTCATAACGGAAGTGTTTTTATAGTGTGAAAGGGGCCTTAGATAATTACATAAGAAGGCGGTTTGCTACAGTGTGCCACCCCAGTAGTAAGGAGATTACATGAGGAGGAGGTTTGTTACAGTGTGTCACCCCAGTAGTAAGGGGATTATATGAGGAGGAGGTTTGTTACAGTGTGCCACCCCAGTAGTAAGGAGATTACATGAGGAGGAGGTTTGTTACAGTGTGTCTCCCCAGTAGTAAGGAGATTATATGAGGAGGAGGTTTGTTACTTTGTGTCACCAGAGTAGTAAGGTAATTACATGATGAGGTTTGTTACAGTGTGTCACCCCAGTAGTAAGGGGATTATATGAGGAGGAGGGTGGTTACTTTGTGTCACCAGAGTAGTAAGGTAATTACATGAGGAGGTTTGTTACAGTGTGTCACCCCAGTAACAAGGTGGGGCGTGTTAAGGGAGGAGTCAAGGGGGAGGTAAAAGTAACTTTTGCCTAGGGTGGCAAAAATCCTTGCACCAGTCCTGTACGTGTATTACCTATCCTGAGGACAGGGCTTATGAGGAGAATATGACAGCTGACTGGTGGATTCCTCCTCTCCGTCACTGATCATGACGCCTCACTCAGCGAAGCGGCACATTCCTCTACCTGCGCGGGAGCAGCGGAGGCCGGCATGACGTCAGTGTGATGATGTCACCGCCAGGACGAGCCTGCTGCGCGCTATAAAGCCCGTTTCCTCACAGCCCCGAGTGACAGGCGCGCCCCTGTGCAGGAAGGAAGCAGTCTGTTCCGTGCCCCGGAGTAACTCGCTGCGGCTATCGGGAACCTCCAGTGACTGCGGCCGGGTGCGGCTCTGTGTGTAGAGGCGGAGGAATGATACACTGACTGGCGGCATGGAGAGAGCAGGAAGGTCCGCTCTGGAGCAGCACAGCCCGGGCTGCAGGCAGCAGAACGAGTGCGGACACATGAGCGCCCAGCAGGCAGCCGGGGACAGCGGCTTAGTACGGGCGCAGGTGAGAGAGACTGTGTATGCTGTAGTGGCTTTACACAGCGGCACTACAAGTCCCAGCGTGCCCCCTGGTAGTGACAGCTGGAGTGTCACCTGTTCAAACAGCGTGCTGCTCCTCTGTGTACCAACACGTTATTTACTATGAGCACAGTTCACATTGTTCGTTTTATTACCATAAAGTTTAATAGAAAGTTCTGTTCATGTGATCTGCTTGTTACTTTCCTTATACATGACCTGGATACTTAAAGGGGCTGTCCATTATCTGTCCAAATAGTGTGTTCCTCCTCTGTTGAAGAACTGTCACTCAGGAACAGTGTCGCCCAACCAGAGTGCCTCGAACTTTTGGGAAACTACAACTCCCAGCATGCCCGGACAGCCAAAGGCTGTCCGGGCATGCTGGGAGTTGTAGTTTCCCAAAGCTGGAGATTGGCTGGTTGGGAAACCCTGTTCTGCAGGACCTGTATCCCATCAGTGTATGATCACTGTGGTGGCGTTGCTGGGATATATAAGCGGAATCTCTGCTCTAAATTTCCGTAGCACTTACACAGGGAAAACCAAAATAGCAAATTTGCGCCTGTGGGTGCAGATTTTATTGCTACTTTTCTTGTTTCCCCCACCCAGCAATGGCGCATGGTCATGTGTGACGCCATCCATAGCTGTTCCATGGGATTTTCATGTCGCCAAAGACTCCCGTATGCAGTCCAGCAGGTACCTGAGAGATGTTAGGCCTTGTTCATATGGCGGAATCCGATGGAAAAATTCTGCTGTACTGTTGAGCAGAATTTCTGCACCGGGAAACCTCTCGCGCGGAAATTCAAATTCCTGCCGCTGCAGAAAGAATTGACGCACCAGGGCTTTCAGCAGAATCTGCTTGGAAATGCATTGCCTTCTATGCAGACGGCATGTTTCTGAGTGGTCCTTCTGCCGGTACCCGCTGGCTGCGGAATATCTGGCAGGAAATTTTCCAATAGAAGATTCAGCCGTGTGAACATGGCCCCACAGAAATGCTTTTGGGGAGACGTTAGTATACTTTGTTTGTTCTTATTTGTGGGGTTTGTTGCAAATCTGCAACAACAATGTAAAATCTCTACCGCCAATTGACTTGTATAGCGTAAAACATTGTTTCCCAACCAGGGTTCCTCCAGATGTTGCAAAACTACAACTCCCAGCATGCCTGGATAGCCTTTGGCTGTTCAGGCATGCTGAGAGTTGTAGTTTTGCAACACCTAGAGGCACCCTGGTTGGGAAACACTGGGGTAAAAGGATGGTTGCACAAAGGATTGTTGGATGGTCCATGCAGCCACTAACTTCCATCATTGTCGGAAGCGCATCCCCTGTTTAGAGTGTTGTGCTGCCTACTAAACTGAATACTCCTGTCCTAGATGTATATTTTTCATCTATTTAGTATGCACACTGCAATAAGCAAGTGTGTGGTGAATACTTCTGCGCTAGACCTTCATCTAAGCGATATGAAGTGTGAAGTTTTCTTCATTACTCATTTAGGCTGGGTTCCCATCACGCTTTTCCCCATACGGGAGGGCATACGGCAGGGGGGAGCTAAAAACTTGCGCTCCCATATGTAATTAATTTTAAAGGGGTACTCCGGGGAAAACCTTTTTTCTTTTAAATCTACTGGTGGCAGAAAGTTAAACATATTTGTAAATTACTTCTTCCTGTACTTATTAGCTGCTGAATACTACAGAGGAAATTCTTTTCTTTTTGGAATGCTCTCTGATGACATCACGAGCACAGTTCTCTCTGCTGACGTTATTATAATAATAATAATAACGCTTTATTTATTGTTGTCCTTAGTGGGATTTGAACCCAAGTCCCCATCACTGCAAGGCAGCAGTGCTAACCACTGAGCCACCATGCTGCCCTTAGCATACATCTGCTCTGCATGGTTGCTAAAATGGACAGAGATGTCAGCAGATCACTGTGCTCGTGATGTCATCAGTGTTCCAAAAAGAAAGGAATTTCCTCTGTAGCATTCAGCAGCTAATAAGTACTGGAAGGAATAAGATTTTTTAATAGAAGTAATTTACAAATATGTTTAAATTTCTACCACCAGTTGATTTAAAAGAAAAAAGGTTTTCACCGGCGTACCCCTTTAATAAGCCGACCGGAGGGAAACGTTCGGTCGGCTCATTTTTGCCCCGTATGCGCTTTTACAAACGTAATGGGGAAAAACGTAATGGGAACCCAGCCTTAGTTGGTGAGCTACATGGAGATTTTACTGTATAAAAGCACATATACAGTGATGGGATGTATCGTCTATATAACTTGCGTTGATCCTCCAGAAGGAGAGCAATCGAAAGGGGGCCTCAGGGCCTCCTTAGTTTTTGCCCTAGTTTATATTGAAAGAAAAAAATGTAAACTGATTTTAAAGGGGTCTTTATTCAATTAACATATAGCAGACTAGGTACTAGACGACTGGGAGTACCACTACTGGGACTTACTAATTGTTACTCCTTGCTGCCCCCCTGCAGTTAAGAGGAGGAGCTCCTATTGAGTGAATAGTGGTTGGGAACAGTACGCAGAAGCAAAGGCACAGTTGACTTACTCCAGTGATGCAGCGGTTCAGCTCTGACCTTTATAGCTGAATGTGCCAGAGTTGTTATTGAGTGGCAAACCAGTACACCACATCTCCATACAAGGGATTTACAATGGCTGCAATGGAGAGGCCCACAATCTTTTAGTCAGCTAGATTATACACAGAATAGAGGACATGCAAAAAAAAGTGCATCAGTGTTTGACGTTTGCTACGGCCCATCACTCTGACCCCACTGACCATATAGACTGTTGTTTTAAAACAACAAAAAAGGCTCTCTAGTATAAAGTATTCTACAGGACCGTAGTTTACAGCATATTCTATTACTTGCTGGTAGAATCCCCTTAAGGGTTGTTTTTTCTGTATATTAATCCCTATGGGGACAGAATGCATTTTCTGCTCTGAGGAAATGGTGTACACTCCGCTGATCTAGCACTAATATGAGCGGGGGCCTTCTTCATGCCATAACCTGGAGAGCTGTGTCTTGTGATCAGTTCCCTTCAGCATTTGGATGGCATATTCACTTCAGGCCAAATGTACGTTATAGCAGTGTTGTTTTGCTTCTTTACACTACATGTGAGTCAACATATGTGAAGCTGAGTTAAACATTAATAGTATACCGTATATCCTCGATTATAAGCCAAGTTTTCTGCACAATTTTCCTGCTGGAAACTCCAACCTCGGCTTATACTCAAGTGAACTCTCCGCCTGTCAATCCCTTCTCAGTGGTCTTCAACCTGCGGACCTCCAGATGTTTCAAAACTACAACTCCCAGCATGTCCGGGCATGCTGGGTGTTGTAGTTTTGAAACCTCTGGAGGTCCGCAGGTTGAAGACCACTGTGGCGTTCGTCATCATCCAGCCCCCCCCCCCCCCCTTTTTGTTTTGTACTCCCCTCAGCGGGAAGTTAGGGTGAGCTGGTCCGGGCCATCTATGCTGCAGGGACCGTCCGGTGGGGAGGATTAGTCGTTGCGGGCTGTCCATTTTCACCGGGGGGGGGGGGCCTCCGGGCCTGGCCTCGGACTAGTGACGTTGCCTTGACGACGACGCACAGGGATGTTGCTGCCCCCCCTCGTGAAAATGGACAGCCCGCAACGACTAACCCTCCCACCGGACGGTCCCTGCAGCATAGATGGCCCGGACCAGCTCACCCTAACTTCCCGCTGAGGGGAGGCGAGTACAAAACAAAAAGGTGGGGGGGGGGGGGGGGCTGGATGATGACGAAGGGTGCAGTTGTCTTCAACCTGCGGACCTCCAGTGGTTTCAAAACTTCAACTCCCAGCATGCCTGGACAGCTGATGGCTGTGCGGGCATGCTGGGAGTTGTAGTTTTGCAACATCTGGAGGTCCGTAGGTTGAAGACCACTGATGAAGAAATTGACAGGCGGTGATGATGACGGGGGTCTGGATGATGACATGGGGGGGGGGGGGATGATTTATTTCCCACCCTAGGCTTATAGTTGAGTCAATTATTATTATTATTTTTTTTTTCCTGGGTTTTTGGGGTGAAATTGGGGGCCTCGGCTTATATTTGGGTCGGCTTATACTCGAGTATATACGGTAAGTAACAAGACAGTAGCCTGACTTTATTTAGGCAGCAGCCTTCATGTTGCTTTGCAGATGTTTTATGGTGTTTGTTTCCTACCTGGGCACAAATTGGGGCACATTTATACATATGGCTAGTTTAGACTTGCTGAATGTGACATGTTTTAGCAAACATGTAATATGCAAAGTGACTCCGAGCAAGTACTCCATATTGCTGCATACCCACGAAAAGTCCCTAGTAAGCGTGGTGGACCGCTGCGGTGATTTGTGGAACCACGGGTGTTGCAGTGAGTGGTGGGATCAGATGTTGTTAATCCCGGGGGTCGGATGGTATTAACCCCTATGTGTTCGGGACGCCAATGTGGTTTTTGGGTTCCGGAACACCACACGCCTGGATTCTCCGCTATCCCACGGGCTAGTAGGGAATAGAGTCCACAACCAGTTAGGGGTAAACGGAGGCTTGACTGAATAGAAGACAGGTGTCATTATCTTCACAGCTATGGCCAGAATTCCCAGAGAGGTGACCAGTATCCAGAGGACCTGCAGCTTGCTGGACCAATACTTGTAATATACTTTACTTTGCCTTGTAATTAGACTTGACTAGTTGTAGTGACAGCAGACATAGACTCGTAGACTTACTGGAGAGTTGTAGCTTTGTGGCCTCCAGATGCTGAACACTTGTCTCTAAGGCCTCTGGTGCTTGCTGCCTCAGCAGAGACTTGTTCTCAGCTGCAGGTGGTGTAGCTAAGAGCAGATGGAATCTCCGAGAAACTGTATTGACCACCCCTTTATATAGTGGGGGGGGGGGGGGGAACTGGACTAAAGCCCATTGGTCAAGCTGTGGGTCATAGCTTAAACCTGGTGCTCTCTGGGAGTACATGTTACAACAAATCATATAGCTGCATAACATGTGACAGGTCCTTGAGTCCTCCAAAGGTCCTGTATACTATCTAGACACAAGGATCATGCCTATGCTTTTAAAGGAACATACACACATTTATTAAACCAACAGGAGAACAAGGGGACTCCTTGCAGGGGAGCCCCCAGGTCACTGAGGGACTCAACCTGACAGGGCCTACAGGTAGTACAGGAACGTGTACCTGTACTGGGACATCACATAAGCAAAAAGATCAGGCTATAGTACCAGACATAACCACTAAACATCTGAGGCTGTGCTTGGTAAACAATGAAGGGGACCGGGGGGATTTATCAAAACCTGTACAAAAGAAAAGTCGTGCAGTTGTCCATAGCAACCAGTCAGATTGCCTCTTTCATTTTTAAAAAGGGTTCTGGAAAATAAGTGATCTGATTGGTAGGCAATTGAACCACTTTTGCTTTGCACAGGTTTTGAGAAATCTCCCCTTAAGTGCTTGTTGGAGCAGATGATCAGCCAGGGTGCCAAGAGTTATTCTACCAATCAAAATTAAGGACCTATCTATAGGATAGGCCACTGATAATATAAGTTCTGGATACTCCACCGGCCAGCGTTCGGAACCCAATGTTCTAAATGCTGTTTTCGCACTGTGGGGGGGGGGTCAGCCACACCCCTCGTGACGTCATGGCTGCACCCGCTCAATGAAAGTCTATGGGCCTGTGGAGTACCCCTTTAACCCCTTAAGGACTCAGCCCATTTGGGCATTAAAGCGTACCCGTCAGAGCCAACAAAATTTTTTTTTTAAATATATCACTCAGTACCTAATCCTGACCACGTACATCTAATTTTTATGTGTCTAGCACCTTTATTTTTTTTATTACACTTTTAACTTAGCTCACTAGTCTGAACTCCTCTCAAAGGGAGGGGGCGTGGCCTCACTGTGCAGGTCTCCGCCCCCTCCCTCAGTATGCTGTCTGCTCACATCTCCCCTAGCATTAGGTAAACTACAACTCCCAGCTTGTCCTCACTGACAGTAGCGGGACACAAGCTGACAGTGGAAGGATTTTTCCTCCAGCTCTGAGCCCTGTGCTCACATCTGTCAATCGAGGAAGTGTGTCCATGACATAGGTGATGACAAGTGGACACAGCAGGACTAGCATGTGTCCAAGCAGGCAGGGGGGCAGTTGTCTGACTGGCTTTTTCAGTATGAAATACTGAAAATTTTCTAATGAAGCAATTGCAAAACCTTTTGGTTTTGCATGCTTTACAACATATCAAAAGTTTTTGTATCTGACAGTGCCCATTTAAAGGGGTACTCCGCCCCTAGGATAGGGGATAAGATCTCAGATCGCTGTGGTCCCGCCGCTGGGGACCCCCGCAATATAGCAAGCAGCACCCATCTGTAACTGCTTCCGTAAGCGCTGGAGGATCTCAGGCTAATTCCTCCCAACCACAGGGACGCCCTCGTGTGACGCCACACCCCCTCAATGCAAGTCTATAGGAGGGGGCGTGACAGCCGTCGTGGTCGGGAAGAATTAGCCTGAGATCCCCCAGCGCTTCCAGAAGCAGTTACAGGTTGGTGCTGCTTGCTATATTGCTGGGGTCCCCAGCGGCGGCCAGGACCTGCCGCGCATGATCCGAGCATCGCTCCTTTGCTCGCGGTGATGTACAGGACGTAAATGTACATCCAGGTGCATTAAGTTCCACCTCACCAGGACGTACATTTACGTCCTGTTTCGTTAAGGGGTTAAGCTCTCTTCACACCTGCATTTATTTTATTTTTTTAAAGCAACTGAGGCTGCTTACAGCATCTTTAATGCAGATGTGACCATATTCTATATTCTGTTAAAACACATTGTAATGTAATCTCCCTATAAATATGGTGCAGTCTCATGTTGCTGCCCATATGAGAACAATGGTTGCCCGGCCTGCCCTGTGTTTTCGTTTTGTTACATAATAGCAAAAAAATTCTGAATAAAATGTTTAAAGTCTGTGCAAAGCTCACCGTGCAGTGCTAACACACAGCAGGATTCATATAGGAAAGTCACTTTATGAGCTTTACAGTAATTTCATTACAATTATCCACTTATCCCTGGTGGATTCATTAGTGTTCTGTGTCCCAGATAATAGATTTCCATGGCCACAGCACTTGTTGCCTGTACAACAGCCATAGAAGAACCATAGCAGTTACAAAAAAAATGTAATTGTCTCTCAGAAAAGAATGTCATTGACATTTTTAGGCCAAAATCCTCCGAATATTTCAGAGGTGTGTGTGTGTGTGGTAAATAAGCCCACAGTCAGATGTGACAGAATGTCATAGTGGAATTTACAGTATATTGTAAATATGGTCATGTTGTGGACTTTCATAATGTTGTAGAAAAGCCACATATTTAATCCTTTGAAGTCCATAGGCCTTTTGATAAGCTGGGTTTGCACTACTTTTTTTTTTCAGCACATCTTGGGTATACCAGCCAACCTGTTAAAAAAATAAGTATATTTTGCTGACGTGTACTGGCAGCGGGCCCATTCGGTTTAATGGCCTGAATGTAGTCAAGTACAATTTCCTGAGCGTATTTGTTTTGGGAGACTGAAGTCCCACTAAATAGTTCTTTAAAAAATTTGTGACTGTGGAATTCTAGATCTTATCTGTCTTGACATTTTCTTACCACACTGGTTACATAAATTTATTAACTTTTTTTTATTATTTTTTTTTTTTATTGACCTGTAGTACATTTTAAAAATAAGTTTTTAATAACCTCTTTATAGCTCCAATGTCCAGACTCTAAGGGTGTGTTCACACGGAGTACTTGCTGATTATGCTGCATATTCCACCTCAGTTTCAGTGTAAATTCAACCCGGAGTCTGACACCCATGGATTCAGTAAGATTTCCACAACCTTGTTCACACGTTTTCAGCATGTAAATTTATATGCTGATTTGAATTATGTCTGAATAATTGACATTCCCACTCTTGAGGCAGAATCGGCAAGCAAACATCCCATTGAAGCAGAAAGAGGATTTCGGCTCCAAAATTTCAGTAAGCTAATTTTCCTGTGTTAGGGTATGTTCACACATATTCCGCTGCATATTTGAAAGTGGGCGGGCTCTTCTTGGCTGTCCGCTGCAGATTTTCCGCGGTGGTATTTACACTGAGGAAAATCCGCCGCAGTCCCTACTGACTTCAAAGGGGCTTGCGGCGGATTTTCCGCAGCGCAAAATTCTGCTGCGGAAAATCTGCTACAGACAGCCAAGAAGAGCCCGCCCACTTTCAAATACACAGAGGAAAACACGCAAAAAAATCCGCTCGTGTGAACGTACCCTTAGGGTGCTTTCACATATTTTTTTGCTGCAGATTTGTTTCTGCAGTCAATGGGCAGCAACATCTGCGGCAAAAATAAGCACGTGTGAACGCACTCTTGGGGTACGGTCACAAGGGCGGATTACCTGTGGAATTTCCACAGTGTATTTGCTGCAGAAGGAAAATCTGCTTCTGTTGAGGGTTTTCTGCTGACCCATTGAAGTCGAAATTCAACAGGTAATCCGCCTGTGTGAATGTGTACCCTAAGGGCTCGTTCACACAAGCGGATTTTCCGCAGCTGATCTGCTGCTTTTTTATTTTTTTTTTATTTTTTTTTAAGATGTTGAAAATCCTCACAGCAAAATCTACTAGTGTGAACGAGCCCTAAGGGTGTTTTTACTTCCTTGCTACCAATACCTACCCCTGATTCCAGATATGGGGATTTTAATATTTGTTGACTACCTGTACTCTTCACTGTATTGTCAGATGGGCAAGAACAATATGATTCATGTCCCCTTAACCTCCTAAGGTAAAGACATTTATTTGAGATTAAAGTCCTCAGTGACTGCTGCCAGCATTTGGATGTTCTTTGTTGTAATGGGTGTTTTCATAGAGAAGGTATAGTACATTTAGTAAAGTAGGCTTACAGTAAATCTAATTGTAAATAGGTGTTCCTGTTTATGCCGCTCACATCCCTAATTGTAGCTTTCATCCATTAATTATTTATTATTGTTGTGCCTGCATCATAGTGACAGGGCAGAGGTGTGTCCTCGATTATTAGTGGCTGATTCACTCAACGTTTCCTTATTTCACTATTAACACTGTCATTCTATTTCCAAGAAAATAAGCCACAGTGATGGTCCAAAGTTAAAATGAATCTGGTTGTAATAATCATAAGTAAGTAAAGTACAATTTAGAGAGCAACCCCCTCCCTTTCTAGTCACCGCATCATCTAGAGGACTTCAGTCTACTGGAGCCTTTAATCAGTGTTCACATGGTGCATTTGTGTGCAATTTGTTCTATTCATTTGGCAAAGCAATATATTGTGGGTTTTTTAGGCGTTCCTAAAGCCCTGTTTCAACATCTCCCCACAGTGGATACATTCCTTAATGGAGTGCATGTAGCTTTAGCCTTGTATACAAATAACCTAGCCCAAGCAGAGGAGCTTTCTTTTGCCCCTGCATCCTCTAGGTCACTTGTTTTACCAGCATCCCACCTAGATATGCCCCTGGTAAAAAAGTAAAAAATAAGACCTTGACCTTAAACTAGAGGGTGTCAAATTTGTTTTCGCCAAGGACCTTTTATGGTTGCCTCTTTATACTCTTCTGAAATTGTGAGATCCAGCAGGCCTTGTGTTTGACGTGTGCTGTATAACCTTTATGACAACATTTTGTTTTCCCATAGTCTCCTCAGCAGCACAATGTGGGGGCGTCTCCACCCCAGTGAGCTAAATAGGACCGGGATTTTTTTAATGATTAAACAAAACTACAGGCTGGAAAAGGTGGATACAGTCCTAGGAGAATCTCCTCCCTGCTTACACCTGAATCAATGTCAACTTGTACTCTAGAAAGCCAGGCTTTCATAGCTTTTAATTACCTCAAGAGGCACAACCTACAGCACTTTGACTGGAGGCTGTAGTGTAGGACCGTCTCAGTCACCTCAATACGACGATCCATAGGATCTTTTAAAGGGGTTCTCCGGTGCTTACACATCTTATCCCCTATCCAAAGGATAGGGGATAAGATGCCTGATTGCGGGAGTCCCGCAGCTGGGGATGCCCGTGATCATGCACGCGGCACCCCGTTCATAATCAGTCCCCGGAGCGTGTTCGCTCCGGGTCTGATTACGGGCGACTACAGGGCCGGCGGTGTGTGACGTCACGCCTCCGCCCCCCCCGTGTGATGTCACGCTCCGCCCCTCAATGCAAGCCTACGGGAGGAGCGGGGCGGAGTGTGACGTCACACAGGGGCGGAGGCGTGACGTCACATGCCGCCGGCCCTGTAGTCCCCCGTAATCAGACCCGGAGCGAACACGCTCCAGGGACTGATTACAAACGGGGTGCCGCGTGCATGATCACGGGCGTCCCCAGCTGCGGGACTCCCGCGATCAGACATCTTATCCCCTATCCTTTAGATAGGGGAGGGGATAAGATGTGCAAGCACCGGAGAACCCCCTTTAAACTTGAACCGTCATCAGATGGAATAATGGTTCTCTTGGAAAGTTTTGCAATTGCAAAATCTACTTTAGGAGGGTTGATCCACTCTATCCTTTGGATCAGTCCAAGTCTAAATTTTTTTTTTTTTTTTTTTTTAAGCGTCTGTTCAAAACTGGAGCTTTTTCAGGATATACCAACTCTGACTACCAATAAATCTTGGAAATTTTTCAGCAGGAAAATGTCTTTCCCTGGACCTCTTCATCTTCTGAAGTGGATGATTTAGTCTCATCCACTACTCTAAACTCCTCGTCAGAATGAACTATCATGGAAGTCTCGCCCCGTCTAGGCCACTTTCTTGCAGGAGGGGCAACAGCCAAGGAATCCTTTTTGACTCTCTTTAACCTGCTGTACGCCCTCAGTATTTCCGATCACCACTGTTCACCGGGCGGTGATCGGACCGGGATGACTGCTGATATCTATCAGCAGGCATCCCGTGGCAATGTCTAGGAAGGGTACTGAGCCACCTCCTCCTATCCCCTGCTATTGGTCGATCAGGACTGACCGACCAATGTTAATTTCCCCCGCTCTGCCCACCGATTGAAGTCCCGTCAGAGCGACGGGGAGGTGGGGGGGGGGGGGGGGTGGTAACAAGTGCGGCGAGGGGGTAGCTTTGCTGGCTTACTGGAGCAGCAGCATTGGAGGCAGAAACATTGGGCGGCGGCAGGAGGAGGCAGGTCGGAAAGTGCAGCGATGGAGGAGGCTGCAGTGAAGATAAGGGTAAGTGATCTTCACTGTGACCTCCAAAAAGTTGCGAAACTACAACTCCCAGTTGGGAGTTGTAGTTTTGCAACATCTGGAGGGCATGAAATACGTATGGCAGTGTTTCCTAAACAGAGCCTCCAGCTGTTGCAAAACAACTCCCAGTATTGCCGGACAGCCATTGACTGTCCTGACAGGCTGGGAGTTCTGCAACAACTGGAGGCACCCTGTTTGAGAAACCCTGCCATAGGGTTTTAGTGGAGACAAGCGCCATCCTTGTATCCCGGTCCGCCACTATTGCATTTCCCTAATTTTGGCCTCAAATGCGCATGGCGCTCTCTCACTTCGGAGCCCTGTCATATTTCAAGGCAACAGTTTAGGGCCACATATGAGGTATTTCCGTACTCGGGAGAAATTGTTACAAATTTTGGGGGATCTTTCTCCTCTTACCCCATATGAAAAGGACAAGTTAGGGGCTACACCAGCATGTTAGTGTGTGTAAAAATTCTACATTAACATGCTGGTGTTGCTCCATACTTTTCATTTTCACAAGAGGTAAAAGGACAAAGACCCCCAAAATTTGTACCACAATTTCTCCTGAGTATGGAAATACCCCATATGTGGACTAAAAATGATCTGCGGACGCAAAACAGGGCTCAGGAGTGAGAGCGGCATGTACATTTGAGGCCTAAATTGCAAAAAGAAAACGCTGCGGCCAGATGTTAGCTGTAATTCAGTGAGAAATCGCAAAATTCTTTTTCCACTTGGTGTTTTTCAGTTTGGCTTTTTTGAATTTTTTTTATTTTGTAGGGTACCATTAAAAAAAAAATAAAGATACAGTAGTGATGGAAAAAATTGTATTTAACGAAATGTATCTTTATTTATTTATTACGATCCTCCTGTAAAATTTATAGATGCGGCCTGCCGCTCTTCTATGGTCTCCTGCACTGCCGTATATATACACCTATTCATATTACCCGCAGAGAGCTGTGATTGGCCAGATGGTTCCAGTCAGTCACGACTCTCTCTGGGAAATATGAATAGGTGTGTGTGTGACATATATGTGTATATGTCACGATGCCGGCTGGCAGGAGGTGGATCCTCTGTGCCAGAGAGGGATAGGCGTGGACCGTGCTAGTGGACCGGTTCTAAGTCACTACTGGTGTTCACCAGAGCCCGCCGCAAAGCGGGATGGTCTTGCTGCGGCGGTAGTGACCAGGTCGTATCCACTAGCAACGGCTCAACCTCTCTGACTGCTGAAGATAGGCGCGGTACAAGGGAGTAGACAGAAGCAAGGTCGGACGTAGCAGAAGGTCGGGGCAGGCAGCAAGAATCGTAGTCAATAAGGCAATAGCAGGAGGTCAAGTACACAGTATGGACAAACACAGTAACGCTTTCACTAGGCTCTAAGGCAACAAGATCCGGCAGGGGAGTGCAGGGGCAGTGATCAGATATAGTCTGGGAGCAGGTGGAAGCCAATTAAGCTAATTGGGCCAGGCACCAATCATTGGTGCACTGGCCCTTTAAGTCTCAGGGAGCTGGCGCGCGCGCGCCCTAGAGAGCGGAGCCGCGCGCGCCAGCACATGACAGCAGGGGACCGGGACGGGTAAGTGACCTGGGATGCGATTCGCGAGCGGGCGCGTCCCGCTGTGCGAATCGCATCCCCGACGGCCATGACAGTGCAGCGCTCCCGGTCAGCGGGACCGACCGGGGCGCTGCGGAGAGAGAGACGCCGTAAGCGCTCCGGGGAGGAGCGGGGACCCGGAGCGCTAGGCGTAACAAAATATATATATATATATTTATTATATCTCTCCATAGAAGAGCATCCGGCTGCATCTATACATTATACAGGAGGATCACAGCAGGTGTCAGGAGTGACCTCCGCTGTGATATTTCCTTAACTGCAGGTACTACAGCTCCCAACATGGAGCAGAGCGTGCTCCATGATGGGAGTAATAGTACCTGCATTAATAGACAGATCACAGCGGGTTATCACTCCTGACACCCGATGCAATCATCCTATCTATTGCAGAGATGCGGAGCGGCTCTATACAGCGCTCGCGCCTCTGCACCATACTCTGGCCAGTAATGTGAATAGAACATTGCTCAATCATATTTCCCGCTGACGGGTAATTGGCTGCAACCATCCAGCCAGTCCCCACTCTGGGCGGAAAATATGAATGAGTGATGTTCTATTCACATCACTGGCCGGAGTACAGAGCAGAGATGGGAGCGCTGTATAGAGCCGCTCCACATCTCTGCTATATTATGGACTATCGCATTAGGTGTCACAACTGACACCCGGGGTGATATGTCGATTAGTACAGGTACTACAGCTCCCATCATGGGACAGTCGTTTATTTATTTTATTTTTTCAAACAAAAAAACAAGTAGAAATGTTAGCCTTACAGTACCTGTCCAAGAAGTCTCGGGGGGGCCCCCAAGGCCCGGACAGCTTCTCCTTACCTCTGTCCAATTCTAGCTCCTCATCTCTGCTTGCCCTGTTCCCTCTGCCAAGCACTGGCTAAATACTCTTCTTCTGCTGCATATAGAATACAGCATCTATAGAGGACACCGATAGAGGCAATGGGGTGGCATCTGCTCGGGGGTGGCTGCCTGGACCTCACAGGCCTCATAAAATGATGTGGTGGTTCAGATGTCTGACACATGCACTAGTTGAATGTAGCTTTCTCGCAGTCAGATGTGCATGGGGGCCTCCTTAACTGGTCCCCCAGTGGCATTTGTTGGGGAAACAAGAATGGGACATGTTGCTTAAGGTCAGTTGTCCACAGTGGCCTCATTGTATAGCAATCTTTATACCCATTTTCTTATGCCCCCCTCATCTGCACTGTATAAATATCGCCTTGGTGAGAGCAGCAGTAGATGACTATTCCATGGTTTTGTGTAATTTGAATGCCATATTTGTCAACCACTTAGCAATTGCTTGTCAAATGCACTTGGATAATACAAAATCCACTCCCTAATCCAACAACTTACTATTGTCAGATGCTCTCATGGATTTTCCATGTATGCATCCACTGAGGTGCAACTCAATATCCCAGCTGGGTAGAGTAAAGGCTTTTATAAAAAAAAAGTCTTTTAGTTTCCACTGCCTGCCACTGTAAGGTCATGTATAGAGAATTGGTTAAGCTTGGTTAGAGAGTGGGGGAGATTCTCAAAGAATTTTGTGCCAAAATGTTGGCATTAAAAGTATCTACCACATTTTCAAAGAGCTTTGTGTCGCGGTTTACACTGTTCACGTCCCTTTTTATTTTACCTTTTTGGGGACTGAGGGCGTACAAGTACATACTCGCGTCCCACTACCTAAGGACGTACTTGTACGCCCTCCGTATTTGCGATCACCACTGCTCCTAAGGCTGTGATTGGAACGGGAGGCCTGCTGAAATCATTCAGCAGGCATCCCATGGCAATGCCTAGGGGGGTCCTGAGACAAACGCCACCCCCCACAATAACGCTGATCGCTGTGATTTGCCAGTCATTTCTGACAGGCGAATCACTGTTATTCCAGGCTTGGTGACCTGATCGCCTAGAAAAATAAAGGGTGATCTGCGCTGTCTGAGACAGCACCGGTCACCCTGAAGGTTAGGAGTGAGGTGGCAGGCGTGCCACCTCCTCCTATCCCCTGCCATTGGTTGGTCGCAAGTGACCAACCAATATCAGATGTTTGACAGGGGGTTGAAAGGTTAGTTTGCTTGCTCTGCCCACCCATGTTAGTCCGGGCAGAGCGGGGGGAACCAGTACAGGAGTGGCGATCAGCGGTGCGGACGCACACTGGGGCCTTCCCAATGTTACAAAACTACAACAGCATGCCCTGGCAGCTGTTGAGTGTCTGGGCATGCTGGGAGTTGTAGTTTTGCAACTTCTGGAGGTCCACAATTTGGAGACCACTGTATAGTGGTCTGTAAACTGTGGCCCTCCAGATCCTGCAAAACTACAACTCTCAGCATGCCCAGACAGTCCATGCATGTTGGGAGTTGTAGTTCTGCAACATCTGTCACTCTTTGCAGTGGCCACACCTATTTTCCATTGTGTTTTTAAAAAGTGGCACAAAACTGCAATTTGGGCTCAAGAATTAAACATTTTGGCGTGAAAAAAGGTATTTTCAAAGTGAGACGAGCCAATAGAGAATGAGAAAAAAAAATTCAATACGTAAACGTTTAGCAGCAGTTTTTGAGAATCTCCCCCAGTGTGTGTCATCATCATGCTCTAATGTTGAATTTTGGCTAGCTTCACTGGTGTACAGCACATGTAAAGTTTTTCTTTGCATGTTTAATAAACAGTGACAGAACACCTTTTTCTAAATATTCCGTGTGTCCAGGGAATCGTCCAGTATTAAAACAGAATACTGTTTGTGCTATTTTTTTTTAATATATATTTATTTATTTTTATGGGAAAAAGTAGTGCATTTATCCTCCTAGCATATTTATCAGCCCAACTCCAGTGAAGCAACCGTATATCCATAGGCTATTTATGCTCCCCATTGCCAGGAAAACCAAACCTGCTACCACATCACTTGTAGGGCGATAAGTCTAAACAATATACATTCAACATACTTGCATGTACCCACTGCACTCCAACATTGAACTGGTAACACGTAAAAGTCATACCGTATACTCTAAAGAGTGTTGGTATGTTTACACCGGGGAACTGACAAGGAATCCTTTCGGTCAGGAAATTCAGCAAATCTGCCATCTTTTTAAGAGGAAATCAATGAAAGGATTAGGTAATGCTTTAGAGGAAGTTTAGCCATTTTGGGGTTTGGTCCACAGGCATATGGAATTTGACGCCCGGGACATGCAGTCCCTGGAGCCGGGCAGGGGATTTCTTCAAACATTTAGCCCTGCTTCGGGCAAGCAGCGCTAAATGCCGGTAGAGATTCACATGACAGGGCAACCAGTCTTGCCCTGTCACTAAACTGCTAGTAACTGCTACTTACGCCTGCCTGAGGAGGTGCACGTGATGGGTGACTCCATTGCAAGCGCCGGGACGCTGACGTCCTGCGCGGCGCGTGCATTGACATCACTTATAGCGCTCACCTCCACCAGGAAGTCCGTGCAGGCAGATGTAAGTAGCAGTTACTACATAAGGGAGGACCCACCTACTACCAGGGGCTAACCTTGTCTACTTAGGGGTGGTTATAATTGTTTTAAATGAGAGCCCTACCTGATCATCAGTAGTAGGTAGACAGGCCCCCAAATAGACATGACCCACATCGGTGATGGGGTCATATCTATCGGGGCATCTGACTACCTACTGGGGAGCCCTTCCTGATGGGGGTGTCAAATCTATCTGGGGGCCTGACTTAATATGGGGGGGCTCTCCCTAATGGGGGACATCTTTCTGGGGCTCTGTCTGCCTACTGGGGGAGCCCAGCCTTCCTACCAATTGGGGGTACATATCTATATGGGGCATTATTTACTTACTAGGGGAGCCCTACCTACCTTATGAGGAGACATACTGACCTGATAAAGGGACATACATTCCTAAAGGGGAATACCTACATAATGGGGTGAACTTATCAGGGGCCCTACCCACCTAATGGGGTGACATACTGGTCTGCCTATTAAGTTTTTATTAATAAGACCTTATTTACATATTTACTATTTTGGTTGAAATTATTTTATTTACCAGGACAAGTGGATTGTCATAAGGGACAAGTAGATTGTGCTCAATTTTAGTCCCTTGTTCAAGTAGTTTTTTAAAACCTTTCCACACCCCTGGTCTGTCACTTTTGACCTAAACTCATTTCATCAGGGAAAAAATAGTAGTCCCATTGAATTCATTGGGCTTTTGCTCATGGATTCTGCCAGAAGAATAAACGTGTTCAGTCTTCTGGCAGAATGATTTCACATCGGAATTTGTTCAACAGAAATTTTCCAGTGTGAACAGTGCCTCGGAAAGACCATAAGTCAATGGAACTTTTATCCTAAAAGAACTAAAATAATTAATTGGATATGTTAATTAGCTCAGAGATCTCATCTGACCCTGCAACGGATCATGGGGGTCCAATGAGCTAAAACTCTATCAGAGGATCCCTTAACCTGTCTCCTGCTGCCGGATTGCCTATCCTAGGCTTAGCTAAGTTGTATTAGTGGAGCGTCAACCTCACTGTATTATGTTATGCAATAGGCATAGCATTACGTAGTGAATGCAATCTGATTGCATATAAAAGCCCCCGTAGGGATACAAAAAGTGCAAAGTAAATGTTTGAAAAATGTATATAAAAGCCCCTCCTCTAATGAAAAATAAAATCCCTTTTCCCAATCTTACACAAGAATTTATATAATAAACATTTAGTATCGCCGCGTGTGCAATTGTCAGAAAAATGTTTATAATGCCGCACGGTGAACTGTATTAATGTAAAATAATAAAATTGTCAAAACAAATGATTTTTTTTTTTTTTTTTTGTTCACCTGATATATCTTAAAAAAAATAAGTGATCAAAAAGTCCCATCAAAACACAAAATGGTGTGTGTATGTATGTATATGTGTATGTATGTGTATATATTCTGGTATTGTGTTAATCTTATTGACCTAAAGAATAAATCTTATTTTTACCATAGAGTGCACTGTGTATCTGAATTCCCCCCCCCCCCCCCCCCCCCAAAGAAGGAAAGGCAGAATTGTGGTTTTCAATTCCCCCCCCCCCCTAAACACACACTAATATAAAAATAGAATTATTTTATTATTATTTCATTATTACATTTTATGGTAAAATTTGAGGTTTTCTAAGTACAATTGGTTTTCCAAAACAAACAAGCTCTCATATGGGGGTGTAGTTGGGGAATATAAGTGTCTCTTATAAAGGATGTCTCCGGTTTTCAGTTACATGCTTCAGATAGGGGATAGGGGTAGGGGATAGGGGTACATCCTGTTTACCTCTAGAGCTTTTTTCAGGAATGACATGCAGCAGTGTGCACAAACACTGTGGGGGACATGTATCAAAGATTTTACCCCTGTTTTGTGTGTATTTTTTTTTGCGCAAAATTTTGCGCAAGCCCTTTTTTTTGCGCAATTTTTTTGCACACGTTTTGGTAGAGCATGTCCTCCAGATGTGGTGATATGGGGTACCTTGGAGTGACATCTATAGTACACATGGATTTATTAACTGCGTACTTTTTTTTTTTACACCAAAAATTTTGCCGCAAGAGCTGTTTTTTTTTTTTTTTGCGCAAATATAAGCCATCTTGGACTTAACGTAGCAAGATGCTCTAAATCATTGATTCTATTTTCCAAAGAGTGGATTTAGGAGATGACTATATTTACCCCCAATTTATGAAGCTCATTGCACTTGATTGATAAATTTAGCGCTTCTGCACATAATTTAGAATTCGGGAAAAGGGGTAAAATGCTTCTACCATACACAAATAATGATACATGTCCCCCTGTGTGTCTAAATATGACCAATTGCATAATCAGCACCTAAATGACCAAACTGGGAGTTTTTCTCCTGGATGCTTTTACCCGTATGAGACGAGCATCCCACTGCGTCTTCATAGGACCCAGTGCTATAAAATTACATTACACTGGGTCTCTATGTAAATGTTTTTGCTTCTGCTTTGCTTCCTCATGCTGGGATTTTCCTGTGCATTAGCTGTTAGGGAGACATGCATGTGTTTTACTCACATAACTTTCAGCTGTTGAAAGGAATTATCACTTAAAATATTAAATACAAATTACATAAAATTAAAATCCAAAAAATCATGTGAACCTTGGTTCCACCTGCATTATTGGTGTAAAATATACTGACCACAGCATCCATGGCGTTAACACTGTGGCGATTGGCAACATCTAAATTTTGGCAGGTGCAGCAGGATCCCTGCTGTGATTACCAGCTGGTTCCCCACAGATCTCCTGCAGTGCATTAGGCTAAGTGTCTACTTGGTTTTTTGCCCTGCATTTTTTTTGGTTTGAAAAAACGGCAGTGCAATTTCCTGCGTCTGATGGTGATACCCGCTGTGATTTGTTCTTACCTGCAGGAAGCTTTAATACCTGCATTAATAGACAGATCGCAGCGAGTGTAAATTTGGACACCTGTTGCGATCTATTAATGCAGGTACTACAGCTCCCAGCATATAGCAGAGTGCTCCATGTTGGGAGTAGTAGTACCTGCAGTTAAGGAAAGATCACAGGGGATGTCACTCCTGACACCCGCTGTGATCCTCCTTTATAATTTATAGATCTTCTATGGTCTTTCACTGACGTGTGTGTGTGTGTGTGTGTGTGTGTGTGTGTGTGTGTGTGTATATATATATATATATATAATATATAATATATAATATATAATATATAATATATAATATATATTATATATACATATACACACACACATATACACACGTCAGTGAAAGACCATAGAAGAGCGGCCGGCCGCATCTATAAATTATACAGGAGGATCGTAATGGGCGATCTGTGTAGTAGTACTACCAAAAAAATAAATAGAGAATAAGTTAAAAACATACACACTACATTTTTATTATTGTCAGCTATATTTTTAGGTCCCCGATAGAGATGAGCGAACTTACAGTAAATTTGATTCGTCACGAACTTCTCGGCTCGGCAGTTGATGACTTTTCCTGCATAAATTAGTTCAGCTTTCAGGTGCTCCCGTTGGCTGGAAAAGGTGGATACAGTCCTAGGAGACTCTTTCCTAGGAATGTATCCACCTTTTCCAGCCCACCGGAGTACCTGAAGGCGGAACTAATTTACGCAGGATAAGTCATCAAATATCAACTGCTGAGCCGAGAAGTTCGTGACGAATCGAATTTACTGTAAGTTCGCTCATCTCTAGTCCCCGCCCATTTGCCCACATAAATTGATCCCTGTTTTAAAAATTAATAAAAATACATTTTTTTTTTCTTCACTATATCTTTTTATTTATTTATTTATTTTTTTTTAATGGTACCCTACGAAATTTTATAAAAAGTCTCCATCACTTTTTTGGATCGCTAAAGTCCAAAAAAGAATAAAACCACCTGAAAAAACGCCAAAGTTAAAACCCACGTATCATTTTTCTTGGCGTTTTTTCACTCCCATAGACTTCTATGGGAGAAAAAGCCACAATTTTGACTAAAAAAATTGCCAGTGGCTCAACATGCTGCAATTTTTGGAAAACTGCCAAGGAGCTGAAAAAATGCCAAAAGGATGTGAAAAACGCCAAGTGGAATAAGAATTTTGCGATTTCTCATTGATTTACAGCTAACATCTGGCCGCAGCATTTTTGGCCAAAAAAACGCCATGCGGCAGAATTGGCGTCTTTTCTTGGCGTTTTTCCCAAAAAATTAGAAACTTAGCCTTACGCAGATGAGTAGATCATCAGGACATATGCATGGGAACTTACCCGCAGATGGGACGTATGCATACTATAGTGTGAAGGGATAATGGTGTTTGTTTATACAGAATTAGTTGGGGGTTGAAATGGAATTGCCTTGTAGTTTTTTACTTTTAGTAACCCAAGTTAAAAACAAGAGATGCTTACAGAACACAGCATTCTCGGGAGCTTTGGGAAAGAAAACATGGGGTCAACTCTGAAAGATGCTATTTTGGAGTGCTACTAATTGTGTCCAAACTACATACAAAAAAACACACAAAACCAGAAGTACAAAGCACATACCCAAATATATTGAAATGTACATATAGTCAGAACCCCAAACAATAAAAAGCTAGCATAGAGCAGGAGACCACAAAATGAGGGGGCTACTGAATAGAAGCATGCCCTCACATGACAATTAGTGTAATTTAGATGTATAAGCCTTAAAAAAAAAAAAATTATATATGCACACCAAGATGCCATTTATTTAAAAAAAATGCCATAAGTCATGATCAAGGATTGTAAAGAAACCCTGAATCTGAATGATTAACCCTGGGCAGGCTGCCGGAAAGGAGTAATTAAGTCTGTCAAGAGTTGTGTAGCACGAACTTTTTTTTTTTTTTTTTTTTTTTTTCCATTTATTTTATTTATCAAAACACCACATAGTGTGTGTGAGAGAAGGCCTTGGGGTGCTTTCACGCAAACCATTTTGATTCAGCTTTAACCCCTTGACCAGACGTAAATTTACCTCCACACCAGGACTTACATGGATGATCGGATTGCCCACAGTGCTGCCGCGGGGATCCGATCATCTCAAATGGTGTCCGGAGGTCCCCTCACCTGCCTCCGTCCGTCTTCTGCACTGGTCTGAGATCAAGCGGACCAGAGCAGAAGATAACCAATAATACTGATCAGTGCTATGCAATCAGTATTAGCAATCAAGTGATTGCTATAGATAGTCCCCTATGGAGACATAAAAAGTGTGAAAGTAAATGTAAGAAAAATCCCCTCCCTCAATAAAAATTTAAATTGTCCCCTTTTCCCCCATTTTCCCCCCAAAAAGCATTAAAAAAATGAATAAATATTTGGTATCGCCACGTGCCCAAATGTCCAAGCTATCAAAATATAATGTTAATGACCCCGTACAGTGAACAGCGTAAACGTAAAAAATAAAAGTTCAAAATTGCGAATAAACGAAAATGCAAAAATAAAATTGGCCTGGTCCTTGATGTCAAAACAGGTTAAGCGCAAAAAAAAATTAGCATACAGTAAAGATCAATAGACTCCTTCAAAATAGGAAATACAACATATTAGGTAGGGGTGATTTACTAATGTGATTCTGACTTTGTTTTGTGCCCAAATTGCATTGCCAGATTTTGCAACCAAGAAACTGAACTGTTGGTTCTGCGCGTTCTACTATTGTTTTCACACAAAATGGAGTTCATTTGATCTCAGGAAAACCTGACCACTCAAAGCAGTTGTGAAAAACAGCAAAACCATGGGAAAAGTGCCAAATTAGTAAATACCAAGGGGGTGGGGGAGTAGACGTTCCACAATGAGAACTAAACTCCACTCCAATGATGGCAAAACTCCACTCCATAGTGTAGCAAAAGATGTTGGTGGTTCCAGGGGATGAAGATGTTCCCTAATGGAGCAGAACCAAAAGACAGTTCACACTGGTGAAAATAAATAGCCTGTAAACATCACACATTTTAGATTACAAAATGTCCTATTAAGTTTTAGTGGAATGTGAATTAAATATCTGATAACTTTCCAGTTTAATTGCAAAAATGTTTTCATTGGAAAGATTTCCTGTATTCTGAAACATGATTACACGCTTTCCCATGAAAATTGTTCCTAATTGCTTTATTTCCAGGAAGGGTGCAGCACTTTGTGTTCCATGAAAGCTTTCATTCATCCCGTACTCATTGTGGTTAGTTATACTATCTCACATGTATATTGCTTGACATTTGCTATCCGACTGCTTTCTACCATATGCCAGTGCAGTTCAAAACCATCAACACTGTAAAGCCGCCTATTAAAATGAACTGCTATAGTTCACATTTGCATTATAGCTTCTGTTTTTATAACAAGCCACAGCATTGTGGTTTATACAGTGAAATCTCCTTTAGAGGACCACCTCCCAATAGCGGACATTTTTTTTTTAATTCCCCGGCCCATAGGACTTAATGTATCTGTACCCTCCGAATAGGGGGCGTGGACACTCCCAATAGGAGACAAAGCACGCCCAAAAATGGGCCACCAGGCTTATGTGTCGCCATACCTTGTACACAGGGCTGCCGTCAGGGGGGTACAGCCAATACCCCAGTAAGTGGTTTAGGCCCGTGTAGCAGCGCCAGCACACCCCTTGTGCCAAATCATCATCCCCCCCCTCCCTCCCCAAATGCCAAAACCTTCCCCCATGCCAAATCATTTCCCTGTTCTTCTTACTTGGCCGGCCGGCAGTGGTGAGTAACTCTCCTCTGCACCTCACTCACTGAGGGCAGCGGCAGTATGGAGCGTCACTCGTCACTACCGGCAGCCGCTGCTGCCCTCATTGAGTGAAGCGCAGAGGAGTGTCACTCATTACTGCCAGGTTAGAAAGGGAATGGGGGAATGATTTGGTATGAATGATTTGGCATTACTTTTCCTACTTTTAAAGACTTATTACAGTGCAAAATTTATTTATATTTAGCTTATTATCATGTTTTGTAGGTAATTACATTCTGGAGTGAGTACAGTATTCCATCATTTAGAAAGATTTTATTTTATTTATTTTTTTCCCCAATAGTGGAGACTTTTTATTTATTTATTTTTTAATTCCACTGTGAGTGTCTGCTATTGGGAGATTCTACTGTAATATCTGCCAGGTACCTCCCAAGGTTTGCAATAGGGATGTCCTGATACTAGTATCGGTATCGGGGCAGATGCTAGCCATTTTAGCATATGGCTATGCACCTGCAGCCAACTCCTGCCAGTAATGACTGGCTCCATGCTGTATTCCTGCATATTTGAGGCAAGGCGATGCAGGATATCCTGACATGTGAAATCCGTATATAACAGGTTGTCAAGTTATATAGGGTAAAATACACTTGAGCAGTTCTCTTTATTACCACCATGGTGCTGTAATTAGTTACAGTACGTGAAATGGCTGTCACTCCCCCTCGCATAGACTTGTATTGAGGGGGCGGGGCAGGGCGTGACGTCACGATACTCTTGTCCCATGGTCGTGAGGCTTCAGACTCTGAGCCGCCAGCGCTGCGTGCAGCTCACACAGGTGGGTGCTGCATGAGAGATTGCAGGGGCCCCCAGCGGCAGGACCCCCGCGATCAGACATCTTATCCCCTATCCTTTTAGAGCTGTATCTCGAAGATAAGAAATATATATGAATAAAAAGTAGTTTATTGGATGTGCAGCAAATTTATAGTGACATGATCATTTGTAAATAAGTTCTGAGAAATGCCCCACAGTCTGCAAATAAAGGCCTTCATATGCCATCGTTTTAAAAGCGGTAGTATGTCTCATCATGCGTATTTGATTCTACGGTTTGCTATCCATAAAACTAGCTGGGACCTGTGTGTAGCTTAGCAGCCTCATGAGGTCTCTGACTGCAGACAGGTGCAGCTTGTACGCTCCACTGTATTTCCTCTTCATAACTGACTTTCAGCCACTTGTGGTGACCCAGCAACTCTATCTCTTTATATCCCAGAATGCAGTGGAACAGCTTAACAGCTGTAGTGAACAGTCAGACGCAATGAATTGTACCTTACTAAAAAAAAAAAATCTGTTTTTCTTTGCTCCTGCTGTTTGTAAAGTATACATTGTACAGTGTTTCAGCATGCAAAGACAGAGCTCACGTGATCTGTTTGTTTTGCCCTCGTTTGTATGCAAACACTAGATTTGGTTGGTGATATATTTGGCACAGCTGCACTTTGCAATGAAGTGTTTGTAGTAACTGGTATTATCAGTTTACAGTCTAAACATATGAAGATGGAGGGCACCTTATTTAAGTTCAAGTCGGGTCAGTGCAGATATTACAGGCATTGCTGTCATTTAACTGCATAAGTATTTCTGAACTACATACGAACATGTTTAGGAAATGGATCTGTAATGAAGTGGGTACTACATGGTAGCGGATGAGGACACACCCAATAGGGGACATCCAGGCTTATGTGCCAGGCCTACCTTATACACAGGGCCGCTGTCAGGGGGGTACAGCCAATACCCTAGTAAGGGGCCCAGGCTCCCGCTGCAGCAGCACAGAAGCAGAAGACCGCTGTTTAAACAGTGGCCTCCTGCTTCTGTATGTCTGCCGGCCACATCATTCACCCCCATGACCCCCACCCCTCCATGTTCCCTTTACCAAATCATCTCCCCTTTATTACCCCCTTGTGCCACATAATTTCCTTTTTGATTTCCCCCCCCATGCTGTTTTATTCTCCTTTATTACCCTTTGTGCAAATTCATCAACCCCTATTTACCACCACCTGTGCCATTTCTTGGCCCCTTTATCCCACCTTCTCTCCTCCCCCTTCTGTTCCTTTTACCTGGCCAGCAGGCTCAGGTGCAGGGGCTCTCAGCGGGTTTGATGTTCTTCTGACATCCTCTGCACTCACTGAGAGGCTGTGAGCAGTGGCTGTTGCGGGCACTGACTAGTGAAGCTCCTGACGTCTCAGTAAGTGCAGCGCAGAGGACGTCAGCAGAAGGTCAAACCCGCTGAGAGCCCCTGAGTCTACTGGCCAGGTAATAACAGGGGGAGGAGGAAGGGGAAAAAATTGTGGCACAAGGAGTGAGAGGGGGGATGATTTGGCACAGGGGGAATAAAGGGGAATGAAATTTCACAGGGGGATAAAGCGGAAATGTGGCATGGGGTATAGGGGGATGATTTGGCACAAGGAATAAAGTGGCACAGGGTATAAAAGGGGATAAAAGGCTACAGGGTATGGCACTGGGAGATTCTATTGTAATATCACTTATCGTGTTTTATAGGTAATAGCACCCTTTCTACTAAAAATGTGTTTCTATAGTGCTTCCCCCCCCCCCCCCCCCTCATGTGGAGCCTAAATCCTTTTCATTGGAAGAGTTTAAAAGGAAGGCTTTCTAACCTGACCTGTAAAATCAAGTGGTGGTGGTGGTGGTGGTGGTGGTGGTGGTGGTGGTGGTGATGATGATGATGATACATTTTTTCAGCTGATACCCGAAAGTTAAACAGATTAGAAGTAATTTACAATTTAAAAATCTTAATCCATACAGTACGTAACAGCTACTGTATGCTACAGAGGCAGTTCTCTTAGAATTTCCTTTGTCTGACCACGATGCTCTCTGCTGAGCTGACACCTCTGTCCATATCAGGAACTTTCCAGAGCAGGAGAGGTTTGCTATGGGGATTTGCTCCTACTCTGGACAGTTCCTAAAAGGGACAAAGGTGTCAGCAGAGAGCATTGTGGTCAAACAAAGGAAATTCAAAAAAGAGGAAAATAACTTTCTCTGTAGTATACAGCAGCTAATAAGTACTGGAAGGATTAAAAGTTTTAAATAGAAGTAATTTGCAAATTTTTTTTTCTTTAGCTTTCTGGCACCAGTTGTGTTTAAAAAAAAAAAAAATCTTGGAGATCCATATGTGTGGAGTTGGTGAACCGTAATTATAAAGGGGGGGGGGGGGGGGTAGGGAATAGCTCCCTTTTATGAAACAGTCCCTACAGAATGCCCAAAAGACTTGATACAGTAATGGAAATTGTGCACAGTCAATCTACACGCAATGAACAATTTATAACATGGCTTGTAGCATATCTTGTTCTTCTGTTACAAATTTATTTATATTTTTTTCCACTAGCAGGACACATTTCAGCAGATAGCCGTGATGGCGCTGCTGATGGTTATTTGTGAGTTGAGAAAGATGATGATTATATTGGAATAAAGAACATGATTTCATGTCCACATTTCATACCCATTATAATTGGCTACATTAAAATGATGGTACTCTTGACAAATGTGGGCACCTGTAATCGCCTTAAAGGGTACCTCTCATCAAATAAACTTTTGATATATTTTAGATTAATGAATGTTGAATAACTTTCTAATAGCATGTTAATGAAAAATATGCTTCTTTCTATTGTATTTTTCCCGATCCGTCCTGTCAGCAAGCATTTCTGACTCATGCTGGAGTCCTAAACACTCAGAGCTGCCAGCCTGCTTTGTTCAAAGCCAAACAGGCTGTGAACAAAGCAGGCTGGCAGCTCTGAGTGTTCTCCTTTGTGAACAAAGAAGACTGGCAGCTCGTAGTGTTTAGGACTCCGGCATGAGTCTGAAATGCTTGCTGCCAGGACTGGTAGGGAGACCCCTAGTGGTCATTTCTTCAAAGTGGAAAATTAAATAGAAAGAAGCATATTTTTTAATAACATGCAATTGTAAAGTTATTCTGCATACATTAATCTATAATATATCAAAAGTTTTTTTGATGAGAGGTACCCTTTAAAGCAATTGTGACGCTGTTTTGTTTTAATGATAGTTGTCCTGGTGATCATAGATTAAAGTAAGATCATATTGACATTAGATTTGAAGTGCTTTCATGGTTTTTTTTCTTTTTAAACTTCCTGTTCATAACAAACTCCTGTCTAGATTCTGACATGCGTAGTCTTCCTGTCTTCTATACCTGGAGCTCTCTAGATTTGGTAGTACTACTCTGTTGTGGCATATATACATTTGCTATATTTATTGTGTTCTTATAACCACTTCTTGAAGCACTGCGGTGCAGCACATTTAGCAGCTGCATAGTGTGATGCAGAAAGATAGTTATGCACTCTCCTTATTGTTGTGTACAGATTAAATCAATTATTAAAAGAAAGCATTTACTGTAAGAAGTATTAAGTGCTCTGACATGGGAGGGAAAGAGAGAAACTGACATGTCTGTCTGACACACAGGCATTTACTGAGGTATAATGCATCTCATCGGAGTCTAGGAGTAGAGAGGAGCTTGCTTAAAGGGGTACTCCGGTGGAAAACTTTTTTTTATTTTTTTTTGGATACTACAGGCTGATCCAACTTTGTAATGTCCTTTTAAAACAAGTCAAAATGAGGCTCAGTAGTTAGTATGACCGCCCTACAACACCTGGGTATGCTCCTGATGAGATGGCCTGAACAGTCTGTGGTGCAAGGCGGCGTTGGTGGATGGAGCGAGACATGATGTCCTAGATGTGCTCAATCGATTTCTGGTCTGGGAAATGGGCAAACCAGTCCATAGCATCAATGCCTTCCTCTTGCAGGAACTACTGACACACTCCAGCCACGTGAGGTCTAGTATTGTCTTGCATTTGGAGGAACCAAGGGCCAACTGCACCAGCATATGGTCTCACAAGGGGTCTGAGGATCTCGGTACCTAATGGCAGTCAGACTACCTCTGGCAAGTACATGTAGGGCTGTGCGCCCCCCAAAGAAATGCCTCTCCACACCATTGCTGACCCACCGCCAAACCTGTCATACTGGAGGATGTTGCAGGCAACAGAAAGTTCTCCACGGCGTCTCCAGATTCTCACGTCTGTCACATGTGCTCAGTGTGAACCTGCTTTCATCTGTGAAGAGCACAGAGCGCCAGTGGCGAATTTGCCAGTCTTGGTGTTCTCTGGCAAATGCCAAACGTCCTGCACTGGTTGGGCTGTAAGCACAACCCCCACACATGGATGTCAGGCCCTCATACTACCCTCATGAAGTCTGTTTCTGACAGTTTGAGTGGACACATGCACATTTATGGCCTGATGGAGGTCATTTTGCAGGGCTCTGGCAGTGCTCCTCCTTGCACAATGGGTGAGGTAGCGGTCCTGCTGCTGGGTTGTCTCCCTCCTATGGCCTCCTCCACGTCTCCTGGTAGCGCCTCCATTCTCTGGACACTACGTGGACAGACACAGCAAACCTTGCCACAGCTAGCATTGATGTGCCATCCTGGATGAGCTGCACTACCTGAGCCACTTGTGTGGATTGTAGACTCCCTCTCATGCTACCACTAGATTGAAAGCCCCACCAGCATTCAAAAGGGACCAAAACATCAGCCAGGAAGCTTAGGAACTAAGTCGTCTGTGGTTACCACCTGCAGAACCACTCCTTTATTGGGGGGTGTCTTGCTAATTGCCTATAATTTCCACCTGTTGTCTGTTCCATTTGCACAACAGCATGTGAAATTGATTGTCAATGAGTGTTGCTTCCTGAGTGGACAGTGTGATTTCACAGAATATGATTGCCTTGGAGTTACATTGTGTTGCTTAAGTGTTCCCTTTTTATATTTTTTTGAGCAGTGTATTGCTTTCTGGAGTTATTTTCTGTCTGACCAGTACTCTTTTGGCGCAGCAGAACCACCTACCTTCATTGGCAGCGAGGATTGGCTCAGCAGTCACGTGACTGCGCTCTCCTTCTGTGATTGGCGGCAGCATACATCAGTGAGGAGGTTTAACCCCTTAGGGCCAGCCTCCCTAAATAAACGACGCAGCCGTACGGCAAGTGTATGAAACGAGCTCAGGCTGGACATCACTGGCTAATGCCAGACCTCACCGATCCGGGTGATGTCCAGCATTAACCCTTTAGACTAAGCAATCAAAGTTGATCGTTGTGTCTAAAATGACAAAATCAAGTACCTGTAGCTCAGTGGAGCTGATCGGGACACCCGTGATAAAACCCATGGGGTGCCGATCAGCTGAGAGGACAGGCGGAGGTTCCCTACCTGCCTCCAATAATGCAGGGAGTCTCAGCAGCCTGTAGTAATGAAGCGCCGATAACACTAATTGTCTGTCTGCAATCACAAGATTGCATCTAATAGTCCCATAGCAGTGTTTTCCAAACAGTGGGCCTCCAGCTGTTGCAAAACTACTACTCCCAGCATGCCTGGACAGCTTTGGCTGTCCAGACATCCTGTGAGTTGTAGTTATGCAACAACTGGAGACGCACGGTTTGGAAACACTGCCCTTTGGGGACAAAAATTGTGAGGGGGGGGGGGGGGGGGAATGTAAAAACAAAAGGTAAATATTAAGCCCCTCACATAATAAATGTTGGAATCTCCACATGGTATTGCCGCGTGCGTAAATGTCAAAACTATTAACCAGTTAAGGACCCAGGGCGTACAGGTACACGACTGTGGGAATTTTGGTCCCCGAAATTCACACTGGCGATTCTGGGTCATACAGAAAAATAAGGGGATTCGGGGTTGTCCAAGACACCCACGATCCCTGTGAAGGGATAGGAGTTGGCAGGGGTGTCACCCCTCCTTATTCTATTGGTCGTCGCTTCTTAACGACCAATAGCAGATTGGGGGGGGGGGGTAAACTTTTGGTTCCCCCGTTGTGCCCACCCACATTAGGCTGGGCAGAACAGGGAAACCAACAGGGACCGGTACCAAAGTCCACTTACCCATCGGCAGTGGCGGAGGCGACGATCTGGATCCTACGGAAACCAGTGAGTTGCCTAGCAACATCTGGAGGGCTACAGTTTGGAGACCACTATACAGTGGTCTCTAAACTGTATCCCTCCAGATGTTGCAAATCACAGCATGCCCAAACAGCAAACCGCTGTCTCGGCATGCTGGGAGTTATAGTTGCGTACCTCCAGCTGTTATCACTACATCTCCAAGCATGCCCTTCGACGATCAGTACAAGTTGTAGTTTTAAAACAGCTGGAGGCACACTGGTTGGAAAATACGGAGTTTGGAAAACCTTCAGTTAGGTTCTGTTACCTAACTCGCTGTTTTCCAACCAGTGTGCCTCCAGCTGTTGCAAAAGTACAACCCCCAGCATGCACGGTCTGTCAGTACATGCTGGGAGTTGTAGTTTTGCAACAGCTGGAGGTCCCCCCCCCCTCCCACAAGGCATGCTGGGAGTTTAGCAACAGCTGGAGGCACCCTGTTTGGAAATCACTGGCGTAGAATACCCCTATGGCATCCCTAATTTAGTCCTCAAATGCGAATGGCGCTCTCTCACTTCGGAGTCCTGTCGTATTTCAAGGAAACCGTTTAGGGTCACATGGGGTATTTCTCCTTTTACCCTTTATGAAAAGGAAAAGTTGGGGTCTACACCAGCCTGTTAGTGTAAAAAAAAAAAAAATAAATAAATGTTTACATTAACGTGCTGGTGTTGCCCCATGCTTTTTTATTTTCACAAGCAGTAAAAGGAAAAAAAAGACCCCCAAAATTTGTAACGCAATTTCTCCTGAGTACGAAAATACCCCCAAATGTTGGCGTAAAATGCTCTACGGACGCAAAACATGGCTCAGGAGTGAGAGCGCACTATGTACATTTGAGGCCTAAATTGGTGACTTGCACAGGGGTGGCTGATTTTACAGCGGTTCTGACATAAATGCAAAAAAATTAATACCCACATGTGACCCCATTTTGGAAACTACTCCCCTCACGGAATGCAACAAGGGGTATAGTGAGCCTTAACACCCCACAGTTGTTTGAAGAATTTTCAATAAAGTTGGATGGGAAAATTAAGAAAAAAATTTTTTCACTAAAATGCTGGGGTTACCCTAAAGTTTTCATTTTCACAAGGGAAAATGGGGGGGGGGGGGGGGAAGCCCCACCAAAATTGAGTACATCCACATATGGGGTATATTCTTAAAGTGCTGTGCAAGCGAACTACAATGCTCAGAGAGGGAGCGCCATTGGGCTTTTGAAGAGAAAATTTGTCCGGAATTGAAGGCCACGTGTGTTTACATAGCCCCCATAGTGCCAGAACAATGGACCCCCCCCCCCCACATGTGACCCAATTTTGGAAACTACACCCCTCACGTAATGTACTAAGGGGTACAGTGAACATTTACACCTCATAGGTGTCGGACAGATTTTTGGAACAGTGGTCCATGAAAATGAAAAATTAAATTTTTTTTATTTGCACAGCCCACTGTTCCAAAGATGGGGTCCACTGTTCTGGCACCACAGGGGCTTTGTAAACGCACATGGCCCCTGATTTCCATAAATTCTCTCTCCAAAAGCTCAATGACACTCCTCCTCTTCTGAGCATTGTAGTGTGCCAGCAGAGCATTTGACGTCCACACACTGGGTATTTCTACACTCAGAAGAAGTGGGGTTACAAATTTTGGGGGTAATTTTCTCCTATTACCCCTTGTAAAATCTGGGGAAAAACCAGCATTTTAGTGAGAATTATATATTTTTTTTCATTTACACATCCATCTTTAACAAAAAAGTCGTCAAACACCTGTGGGGTGTTAAGGCTCACTGTAACCCTTGTTACATTCCTTGAGGGGTGTAGTTTCCAAAATAGTATGCCGTGTGTGTGTTATTTTTTTTTTTTTTTTTTTTTAATATTTATTGATTTTATTTTATTTCTGTTATGGCACCATAGGGGCTTCTTAAATGTGACATGCCCCCCAAAAACCATTTCAGAAAAACTTTCTCCAAAATCCCACTGTCGCTCCTTCCCTTCTGAGCCCTCTAGTGCACCCACAGAGCACTTAACATACACATATGAGGTATTTCCTTACTCGAGAGAAATTGGGTTACACATTTTAGGAAGATTTCTCTCCTTTTTACCCCTTGTAAGAAAAAAAAAAAAAAAAAAAACTGGGTCTACGAGAACATGCGAGTGTAAAAAATGAAGATTTAGAATTTTCTCCAATTTGCTGCTATTCCAGTGAAACACCTAAAGGGTTAACAAAGCTTTTGAATGTCATTTTGAATTTTGAGGGATGCAGTTTTTATAATGGGGGTCATTTGTGGGGTTTTTGTAATATGAAGGCCCTTCAAATCCACTTCAAAACTGAACTGGTCCTTGAAGAAAATTTTTTTTTTTTTTTTTTATTGGAAAATTGCTGCTGAACTTTGAAGCCCTCTGATGTCTTCCAAAAGTAAAAACATGTCAACTTTATGATGCCAACATAAAGTAGACATATTGCATATGTGAATCAATATATCATTTATTTGCAATATCCATTTTCCTTTATAAGCAGGGAGCTTCAAAGTATAAAAAAAAATGCAACAATTTCAATTTTTTTTTCCATCAAATTTTGGAATTTTTCACCAAGAAATTCTGCAAGTATCAACAATTTTACCACTAACCTAAAGTGGAATATGTCACAAAAAACTATCTCAGATTCAAAATGAAAAGTAAAAGCATCCCAGAGTTATTAATGCTTAAAGTGACCGTGGTCAGATGTGCAAAAAAATGGCCTGGTCCTACAGTGAAAATTGTCTGGGTCCTTAACGGGTTAAACTAGAACACTAATGAAACCACACTATCAATGGCGTAAACAAAAATAAAATAAAAATTTAAATTGCAAATTTTTGGTCCCTTCATTTACCAGAAACTTTTTTTTAAAGTGACCAAAAAGTTCCATCAAAACAAAAATGGTACTGATAAAAACTACAGCCCCGTATATGGAAAATAAAAGACAAAAGGTCAGAGGATCATTTTAATCATAGGAAGAAAAAAACAACCCCCCCCCCCCATACTCCCAGTGTTCCCTCCCGTGTGGCTGCGCTGCACAATAGAGCAACTCAACAATGCTGGAGAGGGTGGAGTCTACACTATAGCGGGCCAGGAGAGTATGCGGTCTACACTATAGCGGGCCAGGAGAGTATGCGGTCTACACTATACCGGGCCAGGAGAGTATGCGGTCTACACTATACCGGGCCAGGCGAGTATGCGGTCTACACTATACCGGGCCAGGCGAGTATGCGGTCTACACTATACCGGGCCAGGCGAGTATGCGGTCTACACTATACCGGGCCAGGCGAGTATGCGGTCTACACTATACCGGGCCAGGCGAGTATGCGGTCTACACTATACCGGGCCAGGCGAGTATGCGGTCTACACTATACCGGGCCAGGCGAGTATGCGGTCTACACTATACCGGGCCAGGCGAGTATGCGGTCTACACTATACCGGGCCAGGCAAATGAAATGCAGAGGAGGAATTGGGCTCATTTCTCGCCATTTCATATCCAATCCCCTCCATTTTATGTTCAATCAATGAACATAAAATTGGGCAAGTGGGGTTTATGAAATAGGGATAGGACATTTTAGGGGGGATTTCACCATTTGTTTATTAAATTGAAATCGCAATATTCACCTCCATAATCACGACTACACATTTTTCCCATATCGTGAAGCCCTAGTGTGCAGATAACACTGGTAGCTTCCACCCCCCCCCCCCCCCCCCCATCCTTCAGAATGACCGCTGAAAGCACAGTTCAGATCGCTTTTTTTTTTTTTTTTTTTTTTTTGCCAACATGACCATTCAGGGAAAAGTGCAGATAGCTCTTCGTTTGCATATGTGAAAACTTTTTAATTGCTCGACTTACAAGCAGAAGTTTGCCTGTGATCGGCACTATTAGTTACACTGTGAAACCCTTCCCTTTAACTCTTAAATTGTTATTACGCTGACAGAAAATCCTTGTAGCAAGACGTTTGAGCATTTAGTTTTATGTTCAAATATGTATGCACTATTGGCTATTGCCCCATATCTTAAGATGGAATAAGAGTTACACGTGATTAAGGAAAACTGAGTCTGATTCAGTTGTTTATGAGCTATTTGTCATCCTCTAGAGCAGGGTTGGCCAAATTGCAATAGTTTAGACACCAAATATTAAAGAACAGAATTCCATAAAATACGAATACATTATAAATCCAAGGCTAATGTAATTGGAGAGCATTGTTTTGAATTTGAGTACAATCCTTACTCTGAGGAGTATTCCACAGAAAGGTCCCATATTTTTTTTTTTTCCTTCAGGAAACTAGGTAAAGCATGTAACCGTTTACAAATATGAGTGGTTAGAAGTTTATAGTGAGTTTTATCTTTGCATGTCAGTGTTTGCTGACTTTGTCCACCACCTTCAAGGGCGTGTAAAATGGCCATCTGTAAACTTTCTATTTAGCAAGGGGGAGGGGAGAGAAGTTGGGAGAACAAGAAAACAAAGTTCCAGAACCTGTTTATAGATTGCTATCCCGCCAACAGGCTGTTAGACATTGAAGCACCTAAACAAGAAATTACAAGATCCATAATCTCTGGTACATCTAAGTAGTTGGTCATATACGAGAAAACACTTAGAATCTGGATTAAACATTAGATGCACACAGTCCTGGTGTATAAATATTGATATACAGTCATATGAACGTTGAGGACCCCTTATCAGATTATGTGGTCAATTGCTTTCCTCTGCAGGGAACAAGCATACCATATTTTTTAAAGGGGCACTTCGATGGAAAACACACTTTTTCAAGTCAACGTGCCAGAAATGTAAACAAATTTGTAAATTAGTGCATGAGAAGACAAAGAAAAGTCGGCACTCACCGGGTTTCCAATTCAGCAGATTTTATTGCACGTTGCTCACAGCCGTAGTACAATTCTCGGAGACGACGGATGGTACAAGGGGGGGTACCACAGAGAGGCTCTCTGCGGTACCCCCCTTGTACCATCCGTCGTCTCCCCGAGAATTGTACTACGGCTGTGAGCAACGTGCAATAAAATCTGCTGAATTGGAAACCCGGTGAGTGCTGACTTTTCTTTGTCTTCTCATGCACTGATGGTATATTCTACATGAGTCCGAGCACCACCGTATCCCCACTCCGCTACAGCGACTTAGTGTCCACCCGCTTTCAGGTTCAGAAATTAGCAGTGCCGAACTACTCATCTATACGCTACAAAATTTGTAAATTACTTCTATTTAAAAATCTTAATCCTTCCAGCACTTATCATCTGCTGTATACTAGAGGGAGTTATTTTCTTGTTGCATTTCCTTTGTCTGAGCACAGTGCTCTCTGCTGACACCTCTGTCCATGTCGGGAGCTGTCCAGAGTACATGCAAATCCCCATAGCAAACCTATACTGCTCTGGACAGTTCCTGACGTGGTCAGGCAGAAAAGATATATACAACAACTTCTGTAGTATACAGCAGGTAAGTACTGGAAGGATTAAGATTTTTAAATTAGACGTAATTTACAAATTTGTTTAAATTTCTGGCACCAGTTGATTTGAAAACCTTTTTCATAAAAATTACCTACCTCACTCCTGCCAGTCCTGTTGCACAGTGCTTCCTGTGTTTTGAGGTTGGTATGTGCATTGCCTGCTCAGCCACTTTTTGGCTCCACCACCTCAGCAGCTGTTTGGGATCGGCTTGTGCACGGTCTGCACGGCTAAACACCGCAAGTGCCGTGCAGCAGGACCAGCTGTGGGAAAACAGCAGTGGGTGTGAGGAAGCGAAGTGTATGTGGTATTTGATTTCCCCTGGACTGACCACATTTAAAACAAAATAAAAACCTCTTGGAATATCTTTTTCAGTTGTCACCTAAAGAGAAATTCTTAGGTTTGGGGCCTCTTACAAGGTCTCCAAGACCTGACAGGTGTATAAGAACCATGTTCCAATGCTGTTCTCATCAGCTATGTAAGTCCACAGCATAGAGCAACAAAAAAGGAACCTCTAATGGCGCTTGCCATGACTGTATCCAAGCCTTACTGGCAGGAGAGGAGCATGGCAGGAGTGACTGTAATTCCACGGATGACCGGATATTGGCCATGGTAAGCATGTTCACAGTTTGACATTGCATAGAGCTGAGGAGAACAGCTTTGGAAATCTGTCTAGGGGATGGTGTGTCATCTTATGCTTCTTGGTTACTATTTTTCAGTGTATAGCCCCTATCATTAGAAGACTCTTATCGTTTCACGTTGTCTTTTCTCCAACTCCAGTTTTCACACGTGTATATGTATATAGAAGTCCCCTAAGAAAATCATCCAGAAAATTTCTCTCTGGAGCCTTGGCTGGGTTTCATTGCTCATTCAGCTACTAATATATAACTAAATGTACAAAAAGGCTGAATTGTTATTGAGCCCCAAGCCGGGTGAAATACCTCTTGGAACAGAAATGTCTCTTTACATATTTTCTGAAATATGTATCCATTTCTGGTACTGCCATATTACGCTTTTCAGGTGAATAGGTCTGAGGTATTGATGAGCCACACTTGATCTTTAAGGTAAATCTTTGGAAAATCCCCCTTTTTAATTTCACTCTATCCTGTAATATACACATATCTACAACTGTGAAATAAAAACTAACATTTTGTGCAATCTGTCCCTCCAGACATCAACCATTCAGAACAACCGTCCGGAGCAGATCGTAAAGGATGACTATGAAAAATTGGGGACACTGTTTGGTGAAATCAATAAAATTCTACTTGACACTGGCTTCTCCCGAATGTACTTTGGTGAAAGGACTGTGGAACCTGTGCTCCTGTTGTTTTTTGGAGTCATGCTTTGGTTCCTTGGTTTACAAGCTCTAGGACTGGTGTCCATACTCTGCCTCGTAATTCTTCATATACAGTCATGATGACATGTGGGATTGGATTGTTTTATGGAAGAGTAATATATTTAAAAGAGAACCACCTATCTTAAAGAACATGGCACAAGCAATATTTTAAAGTCAGAAAATTTTCTGTTAGCACATTGTGTAAATGTTTTTTGCATTGAACAATTAAATTCTGTTTTAAAAAAATGGATAAATTTTTAGTAAATGTTTAATTGTGCGATTTTCTGTACACTATATATTAATGTATCCCATTGAGCCACTGGCAGTGCCATGCTATTTGACACTTGATCCAAAGCAATGCACTTTTAGATTTGCGTTTGCAATAACAAATGCTTCCTTTGGTGAATAACCCATTTAAGTGTTATTTACAATCAATCGGATAGTCGATAACAAGCTGATTTGGGAGGGGTGGGGGATCCAACCACCAATCATGAGAATGGAGGTCTTTTGTTTCCAGCGAGAATGGAGTGGGAGCACAAAAGCTCTGTCTCCACTCAATATACTCTCTATTGGACCTTTGAAGATAAGAGTTAAAGGGGTACTCCACTGTAAAACATTTTTTTTTTCTTTTAAATCAACTGGTGCCAGAAAGTTAAACAGATTTGTAATTTACTTCTGTTAAAAAAAATCCCAATCTTCCATTACTTATGAGCTGCTGTATACAATGGAAGTTCTTTTCTTTTTGAATTTCCTTTCTACCTGATCACAGTGCTCTCTGCTGACACCTCTGTCCATGTCAGGACAGAAGTGTCAGCGCAGAGTACTGTGGTCAGACAGAAAGGGAAATTCAAAAAGAAAAGAACTTCCATTGTATACAGCAGCTCTTAAGTAATGGAAGGATTGGGATTTTTTTAATAGAAGTAAATTTACAGATCTGTTTAAATCAACTGGTGCCAGAAAGTTAAAAGGAAATAAAATGTTTTACAGTGGAGTACCCCTTTAAGTTCTTGGCTATGTATATGATATTAATTTATTGCCACTTGCATTGTACAGTGTCTAGAAGGAATACTGGGGGAGATAAATAAAACCGTTTCTTGATATGGCTGTCACTGATAACCACTTTATTAGGTGAATGAAGATACTCTGTTAGTATACTTTATCATCTTGAATATGACTGAAAAGGACGTGTGGTATAAAATCATAAGATGCCTGAAAACTTTCTTGACCTAAGATGAGTTCAGTGTGTTGTGCACAGAGATCACTTGTGTTAATTAAAAATACAACTGTTTTGTTTCTCACAACGTATAACACAAGATGGATCTAAATGCATGAATTGTGTATTTGTAATATTAGAATGCACATTTAGAGATTGGAGACAAAGTGTACATTTGAAGACGGCTAACAAAATTATGCCTGTAGTATAAAGACTTGAGAGTATTAATACAGTACATTAGATCCATTTTACAGCAGCCAAGAATAACTAAGAGCGGTGTCATAACATCAATCCTGTATTGCAAAAGCTAGAGAAAGGTCCCTGTTGTGCTCACACTTAACACTGTTCAGCAGTAAATGTTTAAAGCACATTTACATCTTACGAAAGGGTTAAAATTTGCATTCTCATTACTAGAGGCAATGCAACTAGCACATTTTAGGTATACATTCCTTTTTTTGTATACATACAATTGATTCAATTGGATGGCTTACATGGAACCTGTTTAACATTTTTTTATTTTGCTTAAACCAGTCATTGGGGGCAGTCTCTGGTGGCTTCTCTCTGCCACGACAGCCCTGGAAAGAGACTTGCATAAGTAAGTCTACCCCTCACATTTTTTGCAAAATATTTCTTATATATTTTCATGTGGCGACAATGAAGAAATGACACTCTGCTACAATATAAGTAGTGAGTGCACAGCCTGTACAACAGTGTTTAATGTTGTGTCCTCACAAAATAACAGATATTTAATGTTTTATACCTTGCTGACAAAAGTGAGTAAACCCCTAAGTGAAAATGTCCAAATTGGGCCTAATCACTAATACTGGTCACTGAATGTTTATTGTGGCACCTCATGGCAAAAAACTTCTGAGGAACTAAAAGAAAAAAAACTTGCTCTACATATAAATGGCCTAGGCTATAAGAAGATTGCCATGACCCTTAAACTAAGCTGCAGTACAGGGAAAAGACCATATAGCAGTTTTATCGGAAATGTTCCTCTACAGGCCTCTCCAAGGCTGGCCAAAGAAGTTGAGTGCACATGCTCAGCGTCATATCCAGAGGTTGTCCTAGGAAAATAGACGTATGATTGCTGCAGAGGTTGAAGGGATGTTGGTTCAGCCTGTCTGTGCTCAGACCATAAACGGCAAACTGCATCAAATTGGTCTACATGTGGCTGTTATCACAGAAGGAAGCATTTTAAAGATGTCGCACAAGAAACCCAGAAGCAGACTAAATACATGGATTCCTCAAACCATGTCCTGTGCTCAGATGAGACCAAGTTAAAGGGGTACTCCGGCCCTAAAACATCTTTTACCCTATCCAAAGGATAGGGGATAAAATGGCAATCTTTCATGCAGCACTCTGCTATCGTCAACCTCCGGAGCGAACGTCTGAATCGCAGGGCCGGAGTATCGTGATGTCATGCTCCGCCCCCTCAATGCAAGCCTATGGGAGAGGGCGTGGTGGCTGTCACACCCCCTCCCATAGGCTTGCATTGAGGGGCGGAGCCCTGACATCACGATATTCCAGCCCCATCATGATTCATCAGACCTAGAGCGATGTTCGCTCAAGAGGCTGACAGCAGGGTGCTGCATGAAAGATTGTGGGGGTCCCCAGCGGCGGGACCCCCACGATCAGGCATCTTATCCCCTATCCTTCGGATAAGGGTTAAGATGTCTTAGGGCTACAGTGCCCCTTTAAATTTTTGTTTCGATGGGGTCAAGCGTGTGTAGCAGCAATTTGAGGAGTACAAAGACAAGTGTGTCTTGCCTACAGTTGAGCATGGTGGTGGGAGTGTCATGAGGCTGCATGAGTGCTGCTGACACTAGGGAGCTACAGTTCATTGAGGAAACCATAAATACCAACATGTACTGTGACATAATAAAGCACAGCATAATCCCCCTACCATTCAGAGACTAGGCTGCAGGTCATTATGGCAACATTATAATGACTAAAAACATACCCCCAAGATGACCACTGCCTTGTTAAAGAAGCTGAGGGTAAGGGAGATGGCCAAGCATGTCTCCGGACCTAAACCCAATTGAGCATCTGTGGGGCAGCCTTACATTGAAGGCTGGGGATCGCAAGCTCTCTAACCTACACCAGCTCTGTAATGTTGTCATGGAGAAGAGGACTCCAGGGAATACCTGTAAAGCTGTGGGGAACTCCATGCCCAAGAGGCTTAAATGGACACTGTCAGATACAAAAACTTTTGATATGTTGTAAAGCATGTATAACCAATAGGTTTTGCAATTGCTTTCATTAGAAAATTTTCAGTATTTCATACTGAAAAAGCCAGTCAATCAACTGCCCCCTACCCCCCGCCTGCCTGCCTGCCTGCACACATACTAGTCCTGCTGTGTCCATGCTTCATCACCTATGTCATGGACACACTTCCTTGATTGACAGCTGTGAGTGCAGGGCTCACAACTGGAGGAAAAATCCTCCCACTGTCAGCTTGTGTCCCTCTACTGTCAGTGAGGACAAGCTGGGAGTTGTAGTATATATTTCTGGTGCCAGAAAGTTAAACAGATTTGTAAACGACTTCTGTTTAAAAATCCTAATCCTTCCAGTACTTATGAGCTGCTGTATACTATAGAGGAAGTTCTTTTTCTTTTTGAATTTCTTTTCTGTCTGTCCACAGTGCTCTCTGCTGTCCATGTCAGGAACTGTCCAGAGCAGCAGAGGGGAAATTGTTCCTGCTCTGGACAGTTCCTAAAATGGACAGAGGTGTCAGCAGAGAGCACTGTGGACAGAAAATAAATTCAAAAAGAAAATAACTTCCTCTATAGTATACAGCAGCTGATAAGAACTGGAAGGTTTAAGATTTTTTAAATAGAAGTAATTTATAAATCTGTTTAACTTTCTGGCACCAGTTGATAAAAATGTTTTCCACTGCAGTACCCCTTTAAGGCAGTGGTAACATAGTTTGTTGAGTGAGGAATAACTCTTCTCTGTTAGTCTGATGGACAAGTCTGGATTTGGTTAATGTCAGAAGTACATTACCTGTCTGACTGCATTTTGTTTTACATATAGTCCTCTTAGGCTACATTCACACTGCCGTTTGTCTCCATTAGTGATGGGGCATAACGGTAGTGTGAAAGGGGCCTTGAGTACCTCTCATGATGTTAAATTTTATAATCCTCCCACTTCACTGCCCCCATCATGATAAACCACCCCCTGCCTTTATTTTTATCTTTCTACCTTGATATTGTTCTGTATTTTCTGCTCAGTCTCCCGTACTGGTAAGGGGCGTGACATCATCTGAAGCCATACAGGGGAGAACTCCCTGCCTCACAGTGTGTGAGATGAGCTATGATTGGCTAAGGCTGCACACACCCCCCTCAGCACTCCAGACTGCATACCTGATTTTGGACTTCTGCCAGGCCAGCAGGAGTCCAACATCTGCGCAGGAGATGGGGGGGGGGAGTGCTCTTGACAAGTAGGGAGGCACCTAGTGGCAGCTTTTTTTAAAATACAAATAAAACATTGAAAATTTCATTTTTTTTTTAACAAAGTACATTACATTAGATTTTTTTGCCATAAGGAGTGCAATAGCAAACATTTTTTAATGAGTGCCCATTTAACGATGTTTTGCACTTGCAGAGAAACAATATTGTTTGACTTGGTGGCAAGCTAAATATGACCCCATCTGCTGCTCTGAATTTTGCTTGGTGATGTAAGACTTGCATGTACCCGCTCAGCTGTGAAAACATATGCCATGAAGCTTGTGTTAAAGTTCTTTATTTAAATACAGAAAAGAGATAAGGTATGGAAAAGGTGAGCTTATACAAAGCAATGTGAGAAACTTAGCAGCATCCTGTAACAGTAGGTGTTGGCATATGTCATCTAAAATAAAGCAAGAGGCCCTAGAGGTGAGCCAAATTATTATAAACTAACAGGAACCCTTTGGAAATAAACCTGAAGAGACAGGTGATATATACAAAGCTCTTAAAGAGCTTTTTAAAGGAAACAAACAATGGGTTTATCCAGGATCTGCCAAACACAGATTAGTGGGGCAAATCACTGTTCACCCCAAGAATGACACTGCACTAGAAAAATAACACGTACATAAAGAGGGAGTAAGAGGGGATGCAAACTAAACCAGTGTGACGAGTTATACTCTTCAATAGCATGGAAACTCTCATGGCTTCCATGGGAGCCTATCATTATTTATTCAAATCTTTGAAAGTGGAGCACTTCAGTGATCCATTCTAACACTGATGAAGATTTGGTGTTCTTCCATTGCCTCGGTAGAATTTTCCTTGCTGCCAATAGTAAGAAGTAGGCAAGCATCTTGGCCGAAGCCTCAAGGACATTTGTAAGCATTGTCAACAAAAATGAAGTGGTCATGGGGAACTGCAACTTCGGTAATCGTGGATAAGAGAACTACCTTACTCAAAATAACATTAGAGGGGAACATGAAATTCATACGAGCCTCATAGTGCCTGGGTTACCCCACACTGCCAGCACAGAAGAGAAGGAAAAAACATTTTATACAGTGCTACTGGGACCCTGCACCAGTGTGACAGTATTTTGTAGTTTGTTACATGTGTTTTACACAAGATAGCATGTGACACAGGGTAAAAGGAGCTTTCCAATGCAAATTCTGAAAATACTTTTTTGTAAATCCTCCTCCCATGCCATTTCAAAATGATGGCAGGGCATCCAATAAACCCCTCTATCAGGATACTGTAGATCACTGATACAGCTGTGTTGACAGAGGTGAAGGAAATGCAAACCCTTTCAAACTGTTTGAGCTGAATATATGCCATGTATCTGACTGATGAGTCGAATGACTCTGGCAGTGGAAGTACCATCTATTTTAAAAAAAATAGGGAGAGAGCAAGGGTAGCCCTTCAAGGAAGTAAGCCTCAAGCTTGGTGTAAACGGGGTTACCAATAATCGGTGTATGGAGGCCATCAGGTGTGATAAGGGATGTTTTTGCGACATATATGCTAACCTAATTGCTGCCATCTCTCGAGTGACCAAGGCCAAAGCATCTTGCACTGTATGAGGGCCAGAAAGCTGGGGAATCAAGTCAGGCTGTATCGTGAAGGGTACCTCTAGGGCCGTCAACATTTAGAATCACTACAATGGAAGAAGTCCAACAGTCTTGTTAAGGCCAAAGCTAAACAGTAGGACAGAAAATCGGGTAATGCCAATCCGCTAAAGTGCATTTGCTATATCAATAATTTTGATATGTCAAGGTTTATGGCCTTATATATAAGAGCAGAACAGTTTGACCTTGGGGAAAAAAAGGGCTTAGGTAGAAAGACAGGGACATTGCAAATAGAGGCAGGAACCATTTATTTTCAGTATGTTGATCTGCCATAACCATGAAAAGGAAGTCCACCCCTGTTTCAATGCCGACAGAAGGGTCAGGAAGTTTACTGCGTTATTTTGAGAGAGATCAAAAGGGACCTCAAATATTTTACAACTGCCAAGAGAAAAGGTGCTCTGCACGAATCCTAGCAACCACGTCAGAGAGGAGACTTACATTTATCACATTTTTAGTCAGACCCTAAGACAGAAATGGAGCTATGAAGGAAGCAAATAGTCTGCAAATGGTGGCGATCACCTTGCTTGAAGCCACATATATGTAAATCAGACCTGATAGAGACTAACAGATGTTCCATACAAATAACATATAGCAAAGGGGATAGAGGGCATCCTTACCTGGTGACATTACATTATGAAGGCTGGAAGCTGCTAACACGTATCTGGGCCTGGGGATCTTGGTATAGGGCTTTAATTCAATGGAGCATAAGCAGGCATAGACATAGACCAGTGAGGTCTCCAGGAATCCCCAAATCTACCTGGTCAAATAGCTTCTAGGCAGCAAGAGACAGTAACATCATCAGGATCACCAGAAAAACATATCCCAGGTGGAACAGAGTACTCAGAGAGGGAGGGGTGAAGGTAATTTATGTAAAGAATAGTAATTCTCAAACACCTGTAGAATATCTATAAAATGAGTTTCCTATAAAAACTAAATGTTTACCCTCTGCTACCTGTTGAAGCCCTATGCGTTCAGGGCAGCTGTGTCGGGTATCCTGAAATTGCAGTGAGCCGACAGCCACACAAAAGCTGGCAGATCCTATTGAAACAAGAAAATAGCAATAACGCATAGAAGAAGAATCAAAATATAAAGTAGCCTTGTCTACATTGCACAACCTGTAACCAAGACATGCATATTACACATGGAGGCAATGTTTGCCTTCCAGGCAAAAAGAGACTTTGCTATTATAGAGTATCTCATTGATGTCAGCATAAATGTAAACCTGGACCATATATGTGGTTCAGCTGCTGGTCTGAGAAGGACAATAGCTCATGTGACCAATGCGTATAAAGGAAATAAGCTCTCATGGCTTCCATGGGAGCCTGCCATTATTTCTTCAAATGTCTGAAAGTGGAGCACTTCAGTGAACCATTCTAACACGGATGATGATTGGGTGTTCTTCCATTGCCTCGGTAGAATTGTTCTTGCTGCCATTAGTAAGAAGTAGGCAAGCATCTTGGCTGGAGCCTCAAGGACATTTGTAAGGATTGTCCAAAAAAATGAAGCTCATGTGACCAATGCGTATAAAGTGGGAATGGAGTCAGGAAAAGGGAAGGGGATGTAGGCAGAGCAAACTAGGTTGCAGGTGAGGCAACCAATATAAGTATATATTGCAAAAAGGATACAACCACATTAAACCTCCATTTCAGACTCAGCATTGCTTCTTTGTTGCCAGCACTGCTTGCAGGGAGGTAAAATGGATTTGTCCCTAGCATCATTGAGTGATCCGATGGGATTCACAAGGTTCCGTTCAAGCATATGGATCTTGCAAAAAGACCGATCATCAGGAAAAGACATAGATGGCAAGCCCAAAATGGCAAAGAAGGTCTGGAGGTCATCAGGAATGCACAAGGTGGCTGATTTGTCTACAGTGTGCGCAGTTAAGGCAAAAGGGAGTCCCCATCTGTATGGAATGAGTCGCTTTTGTAAGATGGCAAGTAATGCTTTCATGAGAGAGCGTAGTGGAGTGTAGCTCCATCAAAATCTATGTCCTCATGCGTCCTTGCTCTGTAAACCCTATCAATCTCAGTTACTGCTTCTACTTCCGGTAATCCACAGACTTGGATGATTCCATCATCTATATAATCAGTATGGTCAGCAAAAGTCTTGAGGTCATTGGTTTGATGAGAAACAGCGTGTTGCAAATCCTGCACCCTGGAAAGAACCAAGGGGGACAATCATAAAAGTGTTTACCCGTTTGTTTTTTCTTAGATTTGTCGCTAAAAAGTCGCAGTTGCGACTACACATTTTTCTTTGCGACAATCCTTCAGAGTGAGAAAAGCAAAAATAATGATTTCAGCTTTTGTAAGCAACTTTCACAAATCAGCTTACAGTAGTTAGAGATTTATAAAATGCCTATGTCGCAAAAAAGTCACAATAAAGTAAACGTTTGCTTACATTTACTCCAGGAAAATTCTGGCTTAGGTTTTTAATCTTTTTTGAACTTTAGCGATCCAAAAAAGTGAGATACCTTTCTTATTAAAATTTTGTAGTGTACCATTTAAAAATAATAATAATAAAGATACAGTAGTGATGGAAAAAATTGTATTTAATGAAATTTTTCTTTTTTATAACAACATTTTTATTCATTTTTAAACAGGGATCAATTTATGTGTGCGGGTAAGGCACTAAAAATGTAGCCGACAATAATAAAAATCTAGTGTGTGTGTGTGTGTTTTTTTCACTTTTTATTTTTTTTACATTTTTTAGGTAGTACTACTACTCCCAGCATGGAACACACTGATCCATGATTGGAGTAGTAGTTCCTGTACTAATAGACAGATCGCCCGTTGCGATCCTCCTGTATAATGTATAGATGCGGGCGGCCGCCGCATCTATACATTATACAGAAGAATCACAGAGTGACACTCGCTGTGATCTGTCTATTAATGCAGATACTACAACTCCCAGCATGGAGCATAGTGTGCTCCATGTTGGGAGCAGTAGTACCTGCAGTAAGGGCCAGATCACAGCGGATGTCACTCCTCCTGACACCCGCTGCAATCCTCCTGATGTGAATGTCGGGACTCAGCTGTTCTCAGGGCTACAGAGCTGGGAGCACAGCTGATGCTGAGCCGTAGGTATACATCGTATATCTACTGCCCAGCAAGAAATTACAGTGAGCCTGCAATTTGTATACAGTATACACATTGCTGGCTCACTTAACCCCTTGTTGAGCTGTGCGCTAAGCCAGCCCGGTAAGGAAAGAGTTAACTTACACTGCTGGACAGTGTAGGTTAACCCTTTGGGCAGTATACAATATATACAGCTATCTATAGATAGCTGTATATAGTGTATACAGAAGATGAAGAAGTCCCCTTACCGCCCTCCAGTCCCCGTGTAGCTCCGCCCCTAGTGATGATGTCATTAGGGGCGGAGCTACAACGGGATCCAGGCTGGTAAGTCTGAAGCTCTGTTAACATTGTCCATTTTGGAAAATGTGAACAGACCATTCTGCCAGTGTCTTCCCAGACAGGGAGACTCCAGCTGTTGCTTAACTAAAACCTCCAGCATGCCCAGACAGCCAAAGGCTGTCTGGGCATGCAGGGAGTTGTAGTTTTGCACCAATTGGATGCTCCCTGTTTTGGTAGACATTGCATTATGGGCGCTCTTCCCTGCGGAGAGCGCAAAAAATGTCCTAACCCATTTTTTTGTGTTTTTTTTTCTTCTCATTTCAGATCTGTGTATGCAGAGGATTACTTCAGATTCGATGGATTACGGCAGATGAACTGGATTTTTTAAATTTTAATAAAATGGTTAACGAGGGCTGTGGGGGAGTGTTTTTTTTAAATAAAATAATTTTTCCAATGTGTTGTGTTTTTTTTTTTATTATATTTTCAGGCTTAGTGATGGAGGCTGTCTAATAGACGGAATCCATTACTATGCCAGGGCTTAGCGTTAGTCCCAAAAACAGCTAGCGCTAACTGCCAATTATTACCCCGGTACCCACCACCACAGGGGTGTCGGGAAGAGCTGGTCCCAACAAGCCTGGAGCGTCAAAAATGGCGCTCCTGGGCCTAGGCGGTAACAGGCTGGCGTTATTTAGGCTGGGGAGAGCCATTAACAATTGTCCTCACCCACCCTGGTAACATCAGGCTGTTGCTTCTTTGTTGGTATCTGACTGATACTGAATATACAGGAAACCCTATGCGTTTTTTTTTCTCTTCATAAATAAAATAAAAAACGCATAGGGTTCCCCGTATTTTCATTCTCAGCCAGATACCAACCAAGCAGCAACAGCCTGACGTTACCAGGGTAGACGAGGACCATTGTTACTGGCCCTCCCCAGCCTAAATAACGCCAGCCTGTTACCGCCTAGGCCCAGGAGCGCCATTTTTGACGCTCCAGGCCTGTTGGCTCTGGCTCTTCCCGGCACTCCTGTGGCGGTGAGTACCAGGGTAATAATTGGGGGTTATCACTAGCTGTTTTTGGGGCTAACGCTAAGCTCTGGCATATTAATGGATTCCGTCTATTAGACAGCCTCCATTACTAAGCCTGGAAATTCAATAAAAAAAAAAACCAACACATTGGAAAAATTATTTTATTTACAGAAACACTCCCCCACAGCCTTTGTTAACCATTTTATTAAAATAAAAAAAAAATCCAGTTCATCCTTCGTAATCCATCGGATCCGCAGTAATCCTCTGCATACACGGATACAGCTGGAGTCTCTCTGTCTGGGAAGACACTGGCAGAAGGGTCTGTTCACATTATCCAAAACGGACAATGTTAACAGAGCTTCAGACTTACCAGCCTGGATCCTGTTGTAGCTCCCCCCCTAATGACATCATCACTAGGGGCAGAGCTACACGGACCCGGTGGGCTCAGGAATGAGGGAGGTAAGGGGATCTCCTTTTCTGTATACACTATATACAGCTATCTATAGATAGCTGTATATACTGTATACTGCCCAAAGGGGCTATAGGAGCAGGGAGTCCTGTCAGTCTGGTGACAGGATTCCCGACTCCTGTATAGTATACACGGGTACACTATGCCCCCCTGTATACTATACTGCCGGGGTAGGTGAGTAGTGATGCTATACATCACTCCTCATCTCCTTACACTCTGTGGACCGGGCGCTCAGCATCCGACCCACAGAGTGGTACCTGAAGACAGTGAGAAAACTGCCACAGGGGACAAAACTGGCTATTTCCACACACCAGGAAAAACGCCAGAAAAACTGCCAAAATGCAAGGAAAATTTGTGGCAGTTTTTCCTGGCGTTTTTGCTGGTGGGAAAAAATCTCAGTGGAAATCTAGCCTTACTAAAATACCTCACCTACTTTTGCTTACCTGTGGCAGATTTCAAGATTTTGCTTACGCGTGACAAATTTATTAAGGCAGTGGAACATAATAATAAATTTGTCGCACGTAAGCAAAACGGCAGTCGAAAAAAAATAACTAAAAACAAGAGGACTAAAGCAAGGTTTTCTAAATGTCCCCCCAAATCTTTAAATGTCAGGTCACAGAGCATAGGTTAGAAAGCCGCTTTAGGAAAGCGAAAGCAGTCTGTAGGTAGCTGTCTGACTGGATTTTCAGTGTCCCCCCTCTCTTTTTGAAGAAGAGCAATCCTGGTGCATTGCCTTTTGTGCCCTGTGCCTGGTTGGCGTGTCAAGGAGCTGCTTAATACACAAGGAAACATCCTCATCAGAGTAAAAAATGCATGGGCTCAGTGTGATCTGCTTCATAATTGCTAGGTGCAATTATACCCTTGGGCAGAGGACACGTCAATAGCAGAGGTAGGTTTGGCTTAAGTGGTGCTTCCCTTGACTCTGAGAGCTCAGCCAGCGGCAAGAGAAAGTTTGAAATGGGCACAGAAGTGACCAATAGGGTGAGGGTATTCATTGCAGACTGCTTGACCCTGGTCTTCCTTATACAGACGGATAAATGTCCGTGTTATTGGCATCTTGTGGCAGAGCACAGCTCAGGCATATCTAGCGTCCAGTGAGCCTAGCGTCCAGTGTCCCCCCCCCCTTTAAGCGGATTTTAATGCCATATGATGTCATCAGAGTGTTGGTAACTTTTATGTACTATGTGCCTCATCAATCGGTGACCCCACTCTTTACTATTATGAGTTGATTGGTTCCTAAATGCTTTTACTATTCAATAATACCACTCACAGTTGATCTTGGAAGATCTAGGAGAAAGAACGATCACAAACTGACTTGTTGCAGTGGTGGCTCCTATAACAGTATTACTTGGGAATTCTCAAGCTCTTTAGAACGACCCATTGTTTTCACAAATGTTTATAAAAACTTAATGCATTGGTAGGTGCTTGCTTTTGTGCACCATCTATGTAAAGATTAAAAAGTGAGGCCCAAGACTTTTATGCCTATAGTGTATTTAACACCTTAAGGATGCAGGGCCTACATGTACGTCCTGCGCCCACTCCCCTTCTATGAAGTGCGCTCAGCTCCTGTCATAGAGGGATGGTTAGCTAATAGCTGCTGTGACCTGAGTCTAATTCTCACCAGCGTCCTCGCTACCTGATATGCATGCCAATGCTCCAGTCAGCTATGGCAGGCTGGAGCAATGGAGCGTGATAACACTGATCAATTCTGTGCTATGGCATAGCATAGAACAATGTATGTAATCCAAGGATTGCTTGTAATAATCCCCTATGGGGATTTAAACAGTGCAACAAAAACAAAAAAATCCCATAACAAACCTATCTAGCTCCGAACAGTTCCTAAAATGGACAGAGGTGTCAACGGAGAGCACTGTGGTCAGACAGAAAGTAAATTAAAAAAGAAAAGAACTTCCTGTGGAGCATTTAGCAGCTGATAAGTACTGGAAGGATTAAGATTTTTTAATAGAAGTAATTTACATATCTGTTTAACTTTCTGGCACCAATTGATAAAAAAAAAAATATATATATATATATATATTTTTTTATTTTTTATTTTAATTTTTTTCCAGTGGAGTGCCCCTTCTTTAACCCCTTAACGACGCAGGACGTATATTTACGTCCTGCGCCGGCTCCCGCGATATGAAGCGGGATCGCGCTGCGGTCCCGCATCATATCGCGTCGGTCCCGGCGGTCATCAATGGCCGGGACCCGCGGCTAATACCACACATCGCCGATCGCGGCGATGTGCGGTATTAACCCTTTAGAAGCGGCGGTCAAAGCTGACCGCCGCTTCTAAAGTGAAAGAGAAAGTGACCCGTCTGCTCAGTCGGGCTGTTCGGGACCACCGCGGTGAAATCGCGGTGTCCCAAACAGCTGACAGGACACCGGGAGGGCCCTTACCTGCCTCCTCGGTGTCCGATCGGCGAATGACTGCTCCGTGCCTGAGATCCAGGCAGGAGCAGTCAAGCGCTGATAACACTGATCACAGGCGTGTTAATACACGCCTGTGATCAGCATTAGAGATCAGTGTGTGCAGTGTTATAGGTCCCTATGGGACCTATAACACTGCAAAAAAATTAAAAAAAAAAGTGTTGATAAAGGTCATTTAACCCCTTCCCTAATAAAAGTTTGAATCACCCCCCTTTTCCCATAAAAAAAATAAAACAGTGTAAAAAAAATAAAAATAAATATATGTGGTATCGCCACGTGCGTAAATGTCCGAACTATAAAAATATATCATTAATTAAACCGCACGGTCAATGGCGTACGCGCAAAAAAATTCCAAAGTCAAAAAAAGCGCATTTTTGGTCACTTTTTATACCATTAAAAAATGAATAAAAAGTGATCAAAAAGTCAGATCAAAACAAAAATCATACCGATTAAACTTCAGATCACTGCGCAAAAAATGAGTCCTCATACCGCCCTATACGTGGAAAAATAAAAAAGTTATATGGGTCAGAATATGACATTTTTAAACGTATAAAATTTCCTGCATGTAGTTATGATTTTTTCCAGAAGTGCGACAAAATCAAACCTATATAAGTAGGGTATCATTTTAACCGTATGGACCTACAGAATAATGAGAAGGTGTAATTTTTACCGAAATATGCACTGCGTAGAAACGGAAGCCCCCAAAAGTTACAAAATGGCGTTTTTTCTTCGATTTTGTGGCACAATGATTTTTTTTTCCGTTTCGCTGTGCATTTTTGGGTAAAATGACTAATGTCACTGCAAAGTAGAATTGGGGACGCAAAAAATAAGCCATAATATGGATTTTTAGGTGGAAAATTGAAAGGGTTATGATTTTTAAAAGGTAAGGAGGAAAAAACGAAAGTGCAAAAACGGAAAAACCCTGAGTCCTTAAGGGGTTAACAAAGGTGGAGAACAAGCAGTTCATGTGTAGAACAAAGAGACAGTTGAGCAGCCTCTTACAATTAAATATATCAGTATAAATAGGATGTTCGTTTATGTCATAAATGTATATACCGGTAATAAAATAATAATGACTTTTAAACACTGTAATTTCAAAATAATTTCAGAAAACTATTGACATGTCATACAGACATGCAAAAGTTTTCATCAGTGGGGGTGTGGGTCCTGAGAAAGTTTATGTAGCCCAACTTCAGTGAGTGTGAAACAGCAGGGGGAAAAAGCGTTCCGATGCTCACTTTACCCCAATGGTTGTAAAAGTTGTGAGGGTCTCGACACCCGAAAACCTACCAATGAAAGTTTTCATCAATCAAAACTTTTGACATTCATCTGTGATGTATCCAATGTTTTTTTGTTTTAGTTTTTTTTTTATAATAAGGACACTTTAACCCCTTAAGGACTGAGCTTTTTTCCGTTTTTGCACTTTTGTTTTTACCTCCTCACTTTTTTAAAATCATAACCCTTTCAATTTTCCACCTACAGACCCATATGAGGGCTTGTTTTTTTGTGCCACCAATTGTACTTATATTAATAATTTCAGCCAAAAATGTATGGTGAAACCAGAAAAAAATATTTGACAACAAAATTGAAAATAAAAAAAAAGCTATTTGTAATTTTAGGGGCTTCCGATTTTACACAGTGCACTTTTCGGTAAAAATGACACCTTATCTTTATTCTGTAGGTCCATACGGTTACAATGATACCCAATTTATAAATTTGTTATTTTTATTTATTTTACTACTTTAAAAAAATTATAACTACATGCACCAAAATTAATATGTTTAATATTGTCCTCTTCTGACCCCTATAACTTTTTTTATTTTTCCGTATACGGAGTGGTATGAGGGCTAAGTTTTTATTGGTACCATGATTGTTTTGATTTGAGTTTTTAATCACTTTTTATGAAAATTTTTAGGGTATACAAAGTGACCAAAAATATGTAATTTTGGACTTTGGAATTTTTTTATGTGTACGCCATTGACCGTGCGATTTAATTAACATCATATTTTTTATAGTTTGGACATATACACATGTGGTGATACCATCTATGTTTATTTTATTTTATTTTTTTACATTTTTTTTTATGGGAAAAGGGGGGGTGATTCAAACTTTTATTTAGGAAGGGGTTAAATCATATTTATTCACTTTTTTTAAAAACATTTTTTACACTTTTTTAGCCCCCACAGGGGACTATTATTTGCAATCCTTTGATTGTATACACTGATCAATGCTATGCCATAGCATAGCATTGATCAGTGTCATCTGGGCTCGATTGCACAAGCCTGGATCTCAGGCTTGGAGCAATGAAATAATGATCGAACAGCATGGAGTGAGGTAAGGCGCCTCCCACTGTCCTCTTGGCGCCTCCCGCTGTTTGGGATGCCGCAATTTCACTGCGGCGGTCCCGAACAGCTCCGCTGAGCTAACCAGCATCAATTTCTCCCATTTTAGACGCCGCAATCAACTTTGATTGTGGTGTCTAAAAGGTTAATACCGGACATCAGCCGGATCGGCGATGTCTGGTATTAGCCGCGGGTCCTGGCTGCTGATAACAACCGGGACCCAGCATACGAAGGAGCCGGCCATGGAAGTAAATATACGTCCGTGGTCGTTAAGGGGTTAAAGCATTTTGCACAGATACAATAGGGGACCTGCTATAGCAAATAATAAAAAGGAGTATTTTGATTCACAGAGATAGATCTTAACCACTTAAGGACCTAGGGCGTATGGATACGCCTTGACGTCCTGGTACTTAAGGACCCATGGCGTATCCATACGCCCGTGGGAATTTCAGTCCCCGCCGTGCGTCGGGCGGGGACCGAACCACGGTGTCTGCTGATATCTATCAGCAGGCACCCCGCGCAAATGCCCAGGGTCATCAGACCCCCCCATGTCGACGATCAGTGCAAATCGCAAGTGAATTCACACTTGCGATTTGCGCCGATTTCGGGTCATACAGGTCTATGGTGACCCAGAATATAAGGGGGATCGCGGTTGTCTAAGACACCTACGATCCCCCTGAAGGGATAGGAATGAGGTGGCAGGGGTGCCACTCCTCCTATCCCTGCTATTGGTCTGCTATTGATCGTCAGAAGCGATGACCAATAGCAGATCGGGGGCTGGGGGGTTAACTTTCGTTTTCCCCAAAGGGGACCGAATGCCGACGTCCACTTACCCATCCGGAGGCAGCGGGCAACGGTGATCTGCAGGCGGCATGACGTGCGTCAGAAGAGGACGGCTCCCGGGATCCTACGGAAGCCGGTAAGTTGATCTGGAGAGCTACAGTCTGAGACTGTGGTCTCTAAACTCTAGCCCTCCAGATGTTGCAAAACTACAACTCCCAGCATGCCCAGACTGCTGTTTGGGCATGCTGGAATATGTAGTTTTGCAACAGCTGGAGGGCTGCAGTTTGACACCACTATACAGTGGTCTCTAAACTGTATCCCTCCAGATATTGCCAAACTATAACTCCTAGCATACCCACATAGCTGTTTGCTGTCTGGGCATGCTGGGATTTGTAATTTTGCAACATCTGGATGTCCACAGGAGATCACTGTGCAGTGGTCTATAATCTGTAGCCCTCCAGATGTTGCAAAACTGCAAATCCCAGCATGCCCAGACAGCTGTCTCGGCATGCTGGGAGTTGTAGTTGCGTACCCCCAGCTGTTGCAGAACTGCATCTACCAGCATGCCCTTCGGTGATAAGTACATGCTGGGAGTTGTAATCATGCAACAGCTGGAGGCACACTGGTTGGAAAATACTGAGTTAGGTAACAGAACCTAACTGAAGGTTTTCCAACCAGTGTGCCTCCAGCTGTTGCAAAAGTACAACTCCCAGCATGCACGGTCTGTCAGTAATGCTGGGATTTGTAGTTTTGAAACAGATGGAGGTTTCCCCCCAACCCCCCATGTGAATGTACAGGGTACATTCACACAGACAGGTTTACAGTATATTTCCTGCTTCAAGTTTGGGCTGCGGCAAACTCCTAGTGGGAAACTCACCGTAACACGCCAGTGCGAATGTACCCTAAAAACACTACACTAACACAAAATGCAGGGTTAAACACTACATATACACCCCCTAACACTGTCTCCCGCCTCCCCCCCCCCCCCCAATAAAAATTAAAAACGTCTTGTACGGCAGTGTTTCCAAAACGGAGCCTCCAGCTGTTGCAAAACAACAACTCCCAGCATTTCTGGACAGCCACTGACTGTCCAGGCATGCTGGGAGTATAGCAACAGCTTGAGGCACCCTGTTTGGCAATCACTGGCGTAGAATACCCCTATGTCCACCCCTATGCAATCCCTAATTTAGGCCTCAAATGCGCATGGCGTTCTCTCACTTCGGAGCCCTGTCGTATTTCAAGGAAACAGATTAGGGCCACATATGGGGTATTTCCGTACTCGGGAGAAATTGCACTACAAATTTTGGGGGGGTTTCTCCTTTTACCCCTTATGAAAAGGAAAAGTTGGGGGCTACACCAGCCTGTTAGTGTAAAAAAATATAAAATTTTACACTAACATGATGGTGTTGCCCCATACTTTTTATTTTCACAAGCGGTAAAAGGAAAAAAAAGACCCCCAAAATTTGTAACGCAATTTCTCCTGAGTACAGAAATATCCCATTGATAGTTGGATGGGAAAATGAAAAAAAAAACATATTTTTTCACCAAAATGCTGGTGTTACCCTAAATTTTTCATTTTTACAAGGGAAAATAGGAAAAAAAAGCCCCCCCAAAATTTGTAACCCCATCTCTTCTGAGAAAGAACATACCCCATATGTGAATGTAAAGTGCTCTGCTGGCAAACTACAATGCTCAGAAGAGAAGGAGAGCCATTGGGATTTTGAAGAGAAAATTTGTCCGGAATTGAAGGCCACGTGTGTTTACAAAGTCTCCATAGTGCCAGAACAATTGACCCTCCCACACATGTGACCCCATTTTGGAAACTACACCCCTCATGTAATGTAATAAGGGGTACAGTGAGAATTTACGCCCACAGGTGTCTGACAGATTTTTGGAACAGTGGTCCGTGAAAATGAAAAATTAAATTTTTTATTTGCACAGCCCACTGTTCCAAAGATCTGTCAAACGCCAGTGGGGTGTAAATACTCACTGCACCCCTTATTAAATTCTGTGAGGGGTGTAGTTTCCAAAATGGGGTCACATGTGGGGGGGTCCACTGTTCTGGCACCACGGGGGCTTTGTAAACGCACATGGCCCCTGACTACTATTCCAAACAAATTCTCTTTCCAAAAGCTCAATGGCGCTCCTCTTCTTCTGAGCATTGTAGTTCGCCAGCAGAGCACTTGACGTCCACACATGGGGTATTTTCATACTCAGAAGAAATGGGGTTACAAGTTTTGGGGGTCATTTTCTCCTATTACCCCTTGTAAAAATGTAAAATTTTGGGAAAAAACTGCATTTTAGTAAAAAAAAATTTTTTTTCACTTACACATCCAAATTTAACAAAAAGTCGTCAAACACCTGTGGGTAGTTAAGGCTCACTGTACCCCTTGTTACGTTCCTTAAGGGGTGTAGTTTCCAAAATAGTATGCCATGTGGGTATTTTTTGCTGTTCTGGCACCACAGGGACTTCCTAAATGCGACATGCCCCCAAAAAAACATTTCAGCAAAATTTGCTTTCAAAAAGCCAAATGTGACTCCTTCTCTTCTGAGCATTGTAGTTTGCCAGCAGAGCATTTTACGTCCTAAGATGGGGTATTTCCATACTCAGAAGAGATGGGTTTACAAATTTTGGGGGTCATTTTCTCCTATTACCCCTTGTAAAAATGTAAAATTTTGGGAAAAAAATGCATTTTAGTAAAAAAAAAATTTTTTCACTTACACATCCAAAGTTAACAAAAAGTCGTCAAACACCTGTGGGTAGTTAAGGCTCACTGTACCCCTTGTTACGTTCCTTAAGGGGTGTAGTTTCCAAAATAGTATGCCATGTGGGTATTTTTTGCTGTTCTGGCACCACAGGGACTTCCTAAATGCGACATGCCCCAAAAAAAACATTTCAGCTAAATTTGCTTTCAAAAAGCCAAATGTGACTCCTTCTCTTCTGAGCATTGTAGTTTGCCAGCAGAGCATTTTACGTCCTAAGATGGGGTATTTCCATACTCAGAAGAGATGGGGTTACAAATTTTGGGGGGCATTTTCTCCCATTACCCTTTGTAAAAAGGGGAAATTTGGGGGGAAAAACTGCACTTTAGTAAAAAAAAAAATGTTTTCCATTTACACATCCGATTTTAACGAAAAGTTGTCAAACACCTGTGGGGTGTTAAGGCTAACTGAACCCTTTGTTACGTTCCTTGAGGGGTGTAGTTTCCAAAATGGTATGCCATGTGGGGTTTTCTGCTGTTCTGGCACAATATGGGCTTTCTAAATGTGAAATGCCCCCCAAAAACCATTTCAGCAAAATTCACTCTCCAAAATCCCATTGTCGCTCCTTCCCTTCTGAGCCCTCTACTGCGCCCGCCGAACACTTGACATCCACATATGAGGTATTTCCTTACTCGAGAGAAATTGGGTTGCAAGTTTTGGGGGCTTTTTCTCCTATTACCACTTGTAAAAATTCAAAAACTGGGTCTACAAGAACATGCGAGTGTAAAAATTAAGATTTTGATTTTCTCCTTCACTGTGCTGCTATTCCTGTGAAACATCTAAAGGGTTAACACACTTACTGAATGTCATTTTGGATACTTTGAGGGGTGCAGTTTTTATAATTGGGGTATTTCTAATATGAAGGTCCTTCAAATCCACTTCAAAACTGAACTGGTTCCTGAAAAATTCTGATTTTGAAAATTTTGTGAAAAATTGGAAAATTGCTGCTGATCTTTGAAGCCCTCTGATGTCTTCCAAAAGTAAAAACATGTCAACTTTATGATGCAAACATAAAGTAGACATGTTGTGTATGTGAATCAATGTATAATTTATTTGGAATATCCATTTTCCTTATAAGCAGAGAGCTTCAAAGTAAAATTTTCAATTTTTTCATAAAATTTTGGAATTTTTCACCAAGAAATGATACAAGTATTGACAAACTTTTACCACTAACATAAAGTAGAATATGTCACGAAAAAACAATCTTGAAATCTGAATGAAAGGTAAAAGCATCCCAGAGTTATTAATGCTTGAAGTGACAGTGGTCAGATGTGCAAAAAATGGCCAGGTCCTTAAGGTATATTTGGGCTGGGTCTTTTTGATTTTCCTCTCTGTCTGACCACAGTGCTCTCTGCTGACACCTCTGTCCATGTCAGGAACTGTCCAGAGTAGGAGCAAATCCCCATAGTAAATCTATCCTGCTCTGGACAGTTCCTGACATGGACAGAGGTGTCAGCCAAGGGCAGTGGCCTAGGCTGTTTGATACATTTGGTGTATTGTAATGCTTTATTGCTTAATATGAATAGAATTCAGGCATATTTGCAATAATAAATACCACAACACATATTAACAATTTTCAAACTTATTACACAATGATGAAGTTTTATTTACAGAATAACTGAAAGCTTATATTACTCCTTTGTACATTGACCAATCTGTATGTAAAAGAATGGTGTAAGAACACTCATTTTAAAAATGTCACATAAATGGCAAATGAAAATCTATGAGAATGTTATTTTGGAATGGTCCCCAGAAATAAATGAAAAATACATATCATCAGATTTCAGGCAGAATTTGTAGAGTGGTCCTGCTGAGCTTTTAGGCAGGAAACATCTCTTGTTATATTACAGGAACCACAACAGGATGGAAGAGGGATGTGAAAGTCTAATATCAAATACAGTAGTGAAACATGGATGTGTAAGGAGGTTATCCGGGAACAAAAAAGGTCACTATTTCTTCCCCTTGTGCACAATGCTTTATTAATGTAATGTACATTCATTATGTATGTGTGTGGTGCTGTTTTCCTGTCTGCAATATGTACTCATCGGCAGTAAGTGGTATCAAGGCCGCAGTCTCCAGTCCTCTCCTTCTCTTCCTCGCTCCCTTACCGCCCCCCTCTGTGACTGACACCATGTGACTTCTCTTCAGGCTTAGGGCCTGCAGCATTTCCTAGTAAGCTAGGCCTCTTTCTGATGTCATACTAGCAAGCCAGGTCCCTTCTGTGATGTAACATGTTGCATGACAATGCCTGAATGCGTCAGAGAGCGTGATGGGTGGTGATTCAGTGCACAGTTGGAGTGTTCTCATCAGCCGCACTGACTGTCTGGAAATATAGTCGCAGAGTGTGGCATGCCAGGAAGAAGGGGACAAGAAATGGACAGGGCAAATAAGAGCATGGGCACAACCCTATAGTCATCAAAGCTGCAAGGGGGCAACAGCAAGTTTTTACTCTTCTAGTGCTTGTTAGATAACCCCTTTGGGCTGAAATGGGAGGTGTATATGTGCTACAAAGTAATGTACATTAAAGGAGTACTCCGGTGAAAACCTTTTTTCTTTTAAATCAACTCGTGGCAGAAAGTTAAACATATTTGTAAATTACTTCTATTAAAAAATCTTAATCCTTCCTGTACTTATTAGCTGCTGAATACTACAGAGGAAATTCTTTTCTTTTTGGAATGCTCTCTGATTACATCACGAGCACAGTTCTCTCTGCTGACGTTATTATAATAATAATAATAATGCTTTATTTATTGTTGTCCTTAGTGGGATTTGAACCCAAGTCCCCAGCACTGCAAGGCAGCAGTGCTAACCACTGAGCCACCATGCTGCCCTTAGCATACATCTGCTATGCATGGTTGCTAAAATGGACAGAGATGTCAGCAAAGAGAACTGTGCTCGTGATGTCATCAGTGTTCCAAAAAGAAAGGAATTTCCTCTGTAGCATTAAGCAGCTAATAAGTACTGGAAGGATTAAGATTCTTTAATAGAAGTAATTTACAAATATGTTTAACTTTCTGCCACCAGCTGATTTAAAACAAAAAAGGTTTTCACCGGGGTACCCCTTTAAATTGGACCTTTTAGCAGGAAAACAGGCGGGTAAATAAGCACATGACTAGTCATCACTAGTCTAGGCAAACCTTTTTTTTATTTCAATAGTCCTCATTATTGGTATGATATAAGCATTTTTTTAAATAAACAAATAAGGCCCAAATACCTAGGGGGCGTTCCCCAGCACAGCAAGAACCTAGGTAAATTCAGCACATGTATACTTTATAGCAATTCTCCAGCACTATGTGATGTTATAGCAGAGAGGAGTAAATGCTGTCCTGTGATTGGACAGACAAATAAGGGAAAAGTAGTACAGGTGTGAGCTTCTGGTAAACAACCCATCTCTGGTTTTTTCTCCTGAAATAAGAATAAGAAATGTGCACCGTTGAGGGAATTCTTGAGGTGTTAATAACAACATTGAGGGTACTAAAATCACCTTGACACTTCTCTTCTGAAGTGTTAATGCAACAAAATAATGCAGTTTTGAAATATTCTTTTGAAAGTACAGGTACACTTTACCACCTAGTAGGATTTGGGATATGTGCAGTTCATTTCAGTTCACACAAACTGTAGCCTAGGAAACTGCAGCATTCAGTAGCTGAAAAATCTATTATTTCAATTTTTTATTTTTATTTTTTGTTTCTGTAACACTGAATCACAGATGACTCAGTTACTATAATTTGTATGCAGTGGTGTGTTAGACATACAGTGGTCCCTTAAGTTACAATATTAATTGGTTTCAGGATGACAATTGTATGTTGAAACCATTGTATGTTGAGACCATAACTTTATGGATACATGGTAATTGGTTCTGAAGCCACCAAAATGTCATCCAAAAATAGGAAAAAAGTGAGGACTTAACAAAAATAACTAGATAACTAATACAGATAAAGCAAGTTCTTACATACAAAAGTAAGAAAGATCTGCTGGGAGCTGTAAATCACTGTCTATGTAGAGGACAGGAGCTTCTTCAGGGTACTGTACAGTACACGCAATATCCTAAAAAAGTAAAATGGAGCCGCCCTTACCTGGAGCAATTATCCCTGGCACAGGTAAAGAGTAGTACAGACATGTAGTACCTCCCTGTACTGTAGGGGGCGCTACCAGACAGCCGTCAGTGCATGAACTTCAGTAATACAGGTGTTTTACCAGTGAATGCCCATTCTGATTGGTCGGTTCTTCCAGTTATTGACACGTTTCACAGATCTGTACTGTCCGTAGCATTGTATGTTGAGTCTGGTTTCAAGTTACTATAGTCCAAAAAAGACCAATGTATGTTGAAAATATTGTATGTTGAGGCCATTGTAAGTTAAGGGATCACTGTACTTGCACCATATTCATACACTGCTCAAAAAAATGAAGGGAACACTTAAACAACACAATGTAACTCCAAGTCAATCACACTTCTGTGAAATCACACTGTCCACTCAGGAAGCAACACTGATTGACAATGAATTTCACATGCTGTTGTGCAAATGGAACAGACAACAGGTGGAAATTATAGGCAATTACCAAGACACCTCCAATAAAGGAGTGGTTTTGCAGGTGGTAATCACAGACCACTACTCAGTTCCTATGCTTCTTGGCTGATGTTTTGGTCCCTTTTGAATGCTGGTGGTGCTTTCACTCTAGTGGTAGCATGAGACGGAGTCTACAATTCACACAAGTGGCTCATGTAGTGCAGCTCATCCAGGATGGCTCATTAATGTGAGCTGTGGCAGGAAGGTTTGCTGTGTCTGTCAGCGTAATGTCCAGAGCATGAAGGCGCTACCAGGAGACAGGCCAGTACATCAGGAGATGTGGAGGAGGCTGTAGGAGGGCAACAACCCAGCAGCAGGACCGCTACCACTGCCTTTGTGCAAGGAGGAGCACTGCCAGAGCCCTGCAAAATGACCTCCAGCAGGCCACAAATGTTCATGTGTCCACTCAACCGGTCAAAAACAGACTCCATGAGGGTGGTATGAGGGTTTGACGTACACAGGTGGGGGTTGTACTTACAGACCAACACCATGCAGGACGTTTGGCATTTGTCAGAGAACCAAAATTGGCAAATTCCCCACTTGCACCCTGTGCTCTTCACAGATGAAAGCAGGTTCACACTGAACACATGTGACAGAGTCTGGAGACGCCGTGGAGAATGTTCTGCTGCATGCAACATCCTCCAGCATGACCGGTTTGGCAGTGGGTCAGTAATAGTGTGGGGTGGCATTTCTTTGGGGGGCCGCACAGCGCCCTATGTGCTTGCCAGAGGTAGCCTGACTGCCGTTAGGTACCGAGATGAGATTCTCAGACCCCTTGTGAGACCATATGCTGGTGCGGTTGGCCCTGGATTCCTCCTAATGCAAGACAATGCTAGACCTCATGCGGCTGGAGTGTGTCAGCAGTTCCTGCAAGAGGAAGGCATTGATGCTATGGACTGGCCCACCCATCCCCCAGACCTGGATCTGATTGAGCACATCTGGGACATCATGTCTCGTTTCATCCACCAACATCCACCGACTGTCCAGGCCAGACTGTCCACCACCTCATCAGGAGCATGCCCAGGCGTTGTAGGGAGGTCATACAGGCACGTGGAGGCCACACACACTACTGAACCTCATTTTGACTTGTTTTAAGGACATTACATCAAAGTTGGATCAGCCTGTAGTGTGGTTTTTCACTGTGATTTTGAGTGTGACTCCATATCCAGACCTCCATGGGTTGATAAATTTGATTTCCATTGATAATTTTTGTGTGATTTTGTTGTCAGCACATTCAACTATGTAAAGACGAAAGTATTTCATTCGATTAGTTCATTCATTCAGATCTAGGATGTGTTATCTTAGTGTTCCCTTTATTTTTTTGAGCAGTGTATGTTTTTACATTCTTGCATTCTTCACAAGAAGCACAGCCTGTTGCATCAGAAGTTGATGAGATAATTGATGTACTTTGATCATAGGACAAACGATCATAGGAAAATAAAAGTTTATAATTTGATTTAAAATGTGGCCCAATGTGTTGATTAAGTTTCTTAAAGCTTGTAAAATAGTGATGGCTGATTTACTTACACTGATCAGCAGTAACATTGAAATCATATTGGACTTTACAAGACCTCTAAAATGTCCTGTGGCTTCTGACATCAAGAATTCCCTAAAAGCTAGGGGGCTCCATGGATCAGACTTGTTCTTCTAGCATATCTCAAATGCTCAAATGGATTGAGGTCTTGGGAATTTGAAGGCAAATCCAACACCATTTTTTTGTCCTCAAACCATTCGTGAAGTAAGGCAGAATGCATGATCTTGCTAAAAGAGGCCACTGCCATTAAAGGAGTTAGTTGATGTAAGTATACAAATAACAAATGTGTGACCAACATAATTCTAGGCAACTTACTAGTATATGATAATAAGAATTTCTGGACTCCTCTTGAGACCATATGCCACATCTGTCCAGAATGTGGCCAAAAATGGAAGATATCTGATAAGATTGGCCATCAGAATTCTACATAAAAAAAAACTCTATGAATAAACCCGTATATACCCAGTGTATAAGAAGTGGGTAACTCTTCCTCAGGGGTCAAGTCCTACAGGAACGTGTAGGAACTGAGTTCCTGCACTTTTTTTTACAGAAGGAACACCATTCCTATTAGCAGAAGTCCTTCAGGACCAGCCCATGAGTGGAAATAATGGGTGAGACCCCTCACTTGTTTTTCCAGGACTTCATCCCTGCTCTGCCTAATAAACAGATCAGTGAATTAGTATACTTGATGTGCTTAAAACTTAACTTTTAATAATAATAATTATAAAATATGCTGCTAAATATATAAATAATTAAGGTGCCACAATCAGCACCCATATACAACGAGGTGCCACAATCAGCACCCATATACAACCATGTATGGAATGTAAAACCTCCTACTGCTGTTGTCTGCAGTCTGATTGAGGGTAATACTTAAATCTCCATCAGGATCAGTTTATAGCAAGACTTACAACAATCTGATCAGTGGCTCACTACAATGCCCCTAGAACCACCCAACGCGTTTCTGTCGCCAAGTTATTGGCAGCTTCCTCAGGGGAGAAACCGTTTAGGGTTTGTGAGCATAAAGTCTGGGTGGGTATGCTATGGTAATAGCCACCACCCAAGTACCATATGATTATAGAGAGATGCACATAATGTGGTATAGGATCCCCATGCATGTAAAAGTGTGCTAATTTAGCACATTAAACTCCCGAGGTCGATAGGTGAATTTGTCAGCATCAGTCTGACCCCATTTGTCATGGGGGTGCTAGTTTTCAAATAGCCGCTGCGTCTCAAATATACGGGGATCCATCTCCTAGGTGCTGTGGCAGCTGTAATAAACAGTTCAGCACATTATTGTCTTTGTAGAAGCTTGTCTTTGTATTCATTAATGTAGCTTTTCTCATTTGGCCAAATTATACCTCTCATCCTAATTTGGACCCACACAGGTGACCTGTAAGTGAATGTTTATCCAGATCAAAATGGTACCGATAACTCGGGATTGGAGAAGTGCTTAAAGGGGCACAAAGGGCAGACCCTCAGACCCCTTGGCGGTGTGTCGAGAACAGCTGCCGATAACAAACTGGAGAAGACTGCAGCTGTTGACCATTGATCAACCTCTCTTTGTCGTCTGTGCAGCTTTTTCTTGTCACATCCAAGGACTGAGGTAAGCTTACTGTTTATATTACAATCCTATATTATTTAGGAAGAACCAGGGGGTCACACTTTGTGGTTGTATTTCCTTTTTCTCGTTTGGCTCCATTGGGGGACACAGAGACCGTGGGTATATGCTGCTGCCACTAGGCGGCTGCCACTAGGCAACAAAAAGAAAGTCGGCCCCTTCTAGCAGAATATACCCCCTATTCAAACTCTGAGCTATCAGTTTTAGCTTAGTGTCCGTAGAAGGCAGACACAGATCTGGAGTTCTCCAGACCTGGCCTTTTTTTTTTCTTATTTTTTAGTTTAGGGGCATGTATATAGCTTTTTTCTCCCTTTTATTTCTCTCTTTTTAGGTGGGGGCTCAGGAGCATAGCGTTCACTGTTTCCCCATTTGCAAAGAAGGGGCACAGGCATCGAGTTATGTACTGCCGACCCCCTTACTACCGGTCAGCACCTGGAGTTGCACCTTTGGGTCCAGGTCCCCTTACCTAACCTGCTCGTCTCACTATCTCAGCCCGGCATGATGCAGGTGTATAATAGCTGGGTGAAGACTTCAGTAGGTACGTTTTTTCGAGTATGAGTATGTTTTTACCTTTCCTTCTCCCCCCCCCCCCCCTCTTTTTTTTCCCCAGGAATCTATCTTTTATTCAGGGGTTTCAACCTCTGTAGTCCCCCTGTTTTTGGCCCACTCCTCTTTATTCATTCACGGGATAGTGTATGCTCGGCCATCCTGAAGTCAGGGGACAGAAGCAGTGGTGCAGAGGGCATATTTACTTTATTTCTTCAGCCTCTGGAGCCAACTTTATTCTCTGGGGCAAATTTACATCCCTGCATTCATTACAGCGGCTGCGCTGCGCGCGCATGGCCTGCATCTTATTCGCTTCGGCTGCCTCCACGTGTGAGGCGTCCGGAGCGCCCGCGGTCTGTTTCTATGTCGGCTGCTCTTCGTTAGCCCTCCAGGTGAGGCGACCGGAGCGCATGGGGGTCTTTAACTGAGGCCGCGGCTGCGGCCTAATCGTGGCGCTTGGCTCCGCCCAAGTCCGGCCCCGTTCTCTCCTCATCCTGTAGTTTTTCAGTGCGCACTTGGGGGATCACTATCCTCCTATCAGTGTGGTGCGCATGCTGCAGGGGTCAATTCTGGCCAATGAGGATCTGGCTCTGCCCCCTTCTCCTTAGGTTAGCCCTCCTCCCCCCTTTCCTCTCTCTGGACCGAGTGCCGGCTCTTCACACCACAGCCTACTTCTCCTCTTCATCTGAGGGGCATAGACACAGGGTGAGACTGCTCATTTTATTTTTGCTGTCTTCCTTTTGCTGGCAGATATGTCCGAACCCAGACCGGAACCCCCCCACCCCCTCCCCCCGACAGGTCACTACGGCCCCGGTCAGTTATTATGCTTTTGTGGGCTGTAAAACTAAAATGCCTGGTGGTTCTGCTTAACCCATCTGCGCTGCTTGCACCACTGTGCGCCCCGGCCCTCCTGGTATTTCCTCCCAGAATGTTCCGCCTTAACCTGTGGGCTCTGCTCCCCCCCTTCTCTCAGTCGATTTCCGACCTGGCGCGGGTTTCCCCTTCCATGGTGACTGCATTGGAGAGGTCTTCCTTACGCCAGATCTCCAGAGAGGCTTGCTGCTCCCCTTCCTCCGATCCTTATTTTGGGCTATGTCACAAGTGCCCTAGGGTGTTCTCCTCTGGCTCCTCTCCTGAATCCAGAGCTCAGGACAGGCGCTCTTCTCATAGGTCTCACTCCTCCTCCCTGGCCCCCCAGAAGCCCCCCTGCTTGAATCTGTTACAGGATGAAGGCCTTTTTGTGGGTGGTCTGGGCATTTGGGTTTTAAGGTATCATCAGTGCCCTGACCCCTGGGCAAAGACTAAGAGAAGTACATGAAAGACCTATTCCCCTAGGAACGTATATATAGCACATAAGAGCATTACATTAGGGAATTTTACATATGCAAAGGACAGCAAGTGTACTTATGGCAATTTGTCTATACCTCATGACAAGCGCCATATACCAAGGAAACAACAGCCAGATAATTTATATGGGCAGCATTACATGTCACATAACATGGGCCCCTGAAATAGAACCATTTGTAAAGTGTTGTTGGATAAATGCAACATGCATGGCAAATTTTGATCATGATAAAAGTTTTTATAATTTGTGGACATTTTTGGATTGTTCAGGGATATCTAATGACTCTTCACCCCTTTGAACAACATAAAAGAGTGTGGACTTTCAGGGACAATATACTTTCTATTGCGTTAGTATCAGTAACATAACTAGTATGATAAATGGAATCAAATAGTTTCAGTTAGTAACCTTTCTTTGAAAACAAGCCATTCGTTTGACCTTAATAATTTGATTTCAAAAAAAGTATTTAGTCAGCCACCAATTGTGCAAGTTCTCCCACTTAAAAAGATGAGAGAGGCCTGCAATTTTCATCATAGGTATACCTCAACTATGAGAGACATAAAGAGAAAAAAATAATTTGCAATAACAAAAGTTCATCTCAATACTTTGTTATATACCCTTTGTTGGCAATGACAGAGGTCAAACGTTTTCTGTAAATCTTTTTTCTCACACTGTTGCTGGTATTTTAGCCCATTCCTCCATGCAGATCTCCTCTAGAGCAGTGATGTTTTGGGGCTGTCGCTGGGTAACACAGACTTTCAACTCTCTCCAAAGGTTTTCTATGGGGTTGAGATCTGGAGATTGGCTAGGCCACTCCAGGACCTTAATCAAAAGACACGGAGCACTCCCTGTGTGGAATCAATGATGGAATCACAGTGAAAAAGATCTTGTAAGAAACTTGCCCACCTGGTTCTGTTGGTTGAGAAGGCACAAAGCCCGAACGAGTACTCCAGGACCTTGAAATGCTTCTTACGAAGCCATTCCTTTGTTGCCCAAGCAAGTGTGTTTTGGATCATTGTCATGCCGAAAGACCCAGCCACATTTCATCTTTCCTTTACACGGATCAGTTGTCCTGGTCCCTTTGCAGAAAAATAGCCACAAAGCATGATGTTTCCACCCCCATGCTTTTACAGTAGGTATGGTGTTCTTTGGATGCAACTTAGCATTCTTTCTCCTCCAAACACGATGAGTTGCACCCACAGTTGATTTCTTCGCACCAAGCTTGCCTATTGCAGATTCAGTCTTCCCAGCCTGGTGCAGGTCTACAATTTTGTTTCTGATGTCCTTTGACTACTCTCTGGTCTTGGCCATAGTGTAGTTTGGAGTGTGACTGTTTGAGGTTGTGGACAGGTGTCTTTTATACTGATAACAGGTTCAAACAGGTGCCATTAATACAAGTAACGAGTGGAGGACAGAGGAGACTTTTAAAGAAGAAGTTACAGGTCTGTGAGAGCCAGAAATCTTGCTTGTTTGTAGGTGACCAAATACTTATTTTACTGAGGTATTTACCAATTAATTCATTAGAAATCCTACAATGTGATTTCCTGTATTGTTTCCCCCATTCTGTCTCTTATAAGTGTAGTTGAAGTGTACCTATGATGACAATTACAGGCCTCTCTCATCTTTTAAAGTGGGAGAGCTTGCACAATTGGTGGCTGACTAAATCCTTTTTTCCCCCACTGTATCTGTCAAGTGTTATATTCACTGTCTGTCATCATCACTGTTTTCTGTTATATTGGATCATCAATATCAGTAAAGAACAAACTTGTCTATAAATCCTTGCTTTTTAGGTATTTATTCCCAGGGCTTTGACATGGATAGCTGCTTTATTTGTTGTAGTCGTTAGTGGGAACTGTCAGTTAACTACAGGGTTTGTACACTTTAGCCACTGGACACTACAACCCTTGTCATCAGTCACACGTACTAACTACAACCCTACTTCTGGTGTCATAAATCTGCCGGCCAATTATCCATACTAACTGTCTAAATCTCCCACCTAAAACTCCCACCTACCTTTTTTTTATATTAAAGGGGTATTCCAGGCTTTTTTTTATATATTACTATGCTACAGGGGCTGTAAAGTGTAGTTCATAATATAGTGTCTGTACCTGTGTGTGACGGTTTTCTCCCAATTCTTATGTGATTTTCACCCCAATATTTATTTTTAACAGCATACAAAATGACTGCTGTTTCAGATTTTTCTCAGGTTGCAATGCAGCCGAGACCTTACTCACAAGTCAGCTGATGACAGGGAGCCTGTCTGCTTCAATGGGTGGAGGGATCGCTTGGTGGGAGAGAGATCAATCTGCATCTAATGCAAAAGCTGTAGACACCCTGATTGAAAATCACAGGTCTTTTGAATGGATGTAGCTCATTTATGTTTCAATGGGTGGGGTGACTGATGTGTGGGAGGGAGGAAAATGGAATTATGGAATTTGTAGGCAAAAGAAGAAAACGCAAACAGTTCACAAAAAGCTAGCCACAGTGTTATGGTATTCTCACAACATAGTCATTTAGCCCCAAGACAAGCGCAGATCCTTCCTAAGCATGTCCATTTCTGTCTGCCAGGTATGTACTAAAATCACCTTATGGTGGATAACACCTTTAAGCCATCAGTTGTTGTAGCTGGAACCATCTTATTGGGTAGAGGATGCTACAGAATAACAGCTCTTCATCTTTATTTGTAATTTTTATTTGTATTTTTATTTGTATCTGTACTTTACTTTTGCAAAAACCATGAAGTGTAATAAAATATGCAAACATACTGTATACACATGGACTGATAAGGAGTGGAATCCGGCACATGCAGGACTATTGTAGGTAGAAAGGATAGGAGGGATGATGCTGTGATCTTGGGAAGTATGTGGTGTGGGCGGTGCAAGTCACAAGAAATATGGAGAACTAATGAAGAAATCAAAAGAAGACTGCACTCACCATCCACATTTCTTTATTCAGACTCGTGCAGGAATTAGGGGGAGGAGGCAGGGGCATGACGGGACAAGTTGTTTCGCGCATGACGGGACAAGTTGTTTCGCGCGGTCTTGCGCTTCTTCATGCTGGAGTGCGACATCCATCATCGCCGCAGCGTCATAAGAAAGCGCCGAGCAGTGGACATCATCAAAGGCCGACATCATGCAGTAAATCATCTGATATATCATGTGATCGTGACAAAGCATGTGACAGAGTTGAGAAAATAATTATTTACAAACATTCAAGAAACGCAGTGTACTATAACAAACTTAGTTCAGAATTACAGAACTAGCAAATGGAGGGAAGCCTATTGGACATAAGGCGCTATGATGCTAAAGGTGATTGAATTAAAGAAACGGGGCCAATCCGATCCGAAGAAGTTATGTTCCAACAGAAACGTAACCACCATGCCCAGAAATTCACATAACTCAGAGGAATAGGAAGAATAGACATATAAGAACCATCGTAGTGCTATTGTGGCCAAATTATGAGGGATGACTGAATAGAGTGATGTGACCTCAGCCGATATCCAGGAATAGCCATGAGACCACTCCAATACTTCAAGTTGACATAAGAGGTGCTTGGTATCCTGGATATATGCTGGAATCTGAGAAATAAGAGGTTGAAGAAATGTGTCAACCCAAGGACACAAATTCTCATTAAGTGAACCAATACCGGCCACAATTGGCCTACATGGGGGAGGGAAACAGAGCTTGTGAATCTTTGGAAGGGAATGAAAAATGGTGATAATGGGATGTTCAACTGAAATAAAGCCGGCCTCTCTAGAAGAAAAGAAGCCTCCTTCCCTGCCAAGATTCACAAGCTCTGTAAGTTGCTGTCTAAAAACATGAGTAGGATCAGATTTCAAAACATGGTAAGTGTTGGAATCTGACAGCATGTCCACATTGATGCGTCTGTATAAGCCATTATCAAGAATAACGACAGCGCCGCCTTTATTGGCCTGCCGAACTATGATGTCATCTGCTGTGGACAGACTGTCAAGTGCATCCCTCTCCTGACATGTTAAGTTAGATCTGCCACGTAATGACATATTTGCTAAACTGGTAAGGCCTCCTGAAAGGAGTCCAGGACAGATGTCCTAGATTAGTATTACGTGTTTGAAACACAGGACTCCCATCAGGGGCAATAGAGACGCGATCCTGTAATTGATTCAGATGTGACATGACTAGCAAATCCTGAAATGAAGTTGAGTTAAAATTAACCTGTGCATCTCCACGTTTCTTATTTTGACCTTTGTTATACTTTGTGTAAGATTTTTAACGTTTTTGAGCCAAGTTGAACACCGTATTAGACTTATAATCTTGCAGGTCTCTTAAATATTTTATCTGCTTGGTTTCTACAATTGATGTTTCTAACTGGGTCAGCTTATCATTAATTTTAGCATCAAGCTCATTAAACAGTTCATGCTCAGCAAATATAACAACAGTGTCCTGAAGCTTAGTAATCTTATTTCTCACCTCTTCAAGAGCTTGCTGCATGGAGGAGTCGCACAAAAGATCCTGCCATTCTTTTGTTAATAATTCAACATTTTCTATTAAACAATGCATCAATTGTAATACCACATATGTGGTGTATCTGGTTTTGTGCATGACTTGCCGGATGCAATATGTAGGGTGTACGACCAATCCACTTAAGGTGAGACTTCGAAAACATCTGTCAGACATCCCTCACTTTTCATCTAAAGCAGTTTCCAAGCATTGTGCTGAGATGCACGAAGGGAGCTTTACATCTTTACAATTCGTATTTTGGATTTTGAAACTTTCAATTTGTGCGCCACTGGGGGCATGAATAGACGACAGGATGTAATATTACATTATTAGTTGTGCACATCCTGTCGTATGCTATTTCCACTGGTGACAATATAAATCTTTCTTCTCATGTCAGCTTCTGCCTATGTGTATATCTTGTGTATGTGGGTGGTGCCCGTAACCACTATCTACCTACATTTACAATATTCTATTGCACGTTTTCCGTATACACATTTTTTGTACTGTATATACATTTCTTGTATATGCAAAGACAAAACGCAATGTCCAGCGTGGAAGTTCAAGCAATTCTTGGAAGTTTATTCAGCAATTAGCCAACATGACAAACAGGTGACGCGTTTCGGCCACAGTGCGTAGCCTTAATCATACATTTCTTGTATATGGAACAATATTTAATAATTTCTCCCCCTCCCGTCTCCCTCCCCCTTTTGGATTTATAATGATGTGACTATATGATATGCCTTGTTTGATATTTGACTCTTGTGCCAGCTTTTCAGTATATGCCTCTTTCTTTGTTTTATTTATTTCCTCTTACATTTGTAATGGTTTTTAACTGTTTTGATGTCAATTCATTATGTATTATAAATGCTACGGAGTTTGTAAGGAGCTAATATCACCTGACCACAACACCTATGTTCCGATGTGATTGTTCCACCTATATATATTTATGTATTCCTTCTATTTGTTGTATGACAAAGAGTGGGTCTTGTGCTTGAAACGCGTAACTTCCTGTGTCCCTGTGTTTGTTTTCATGGAATAAATTTGGATTTTATTTGCATCAAGAGCTGGATTCCATGCTTCTTCATTTATAGTCTCAACCACAACCAGATAGTCACTCACGCCCATTTGACGGATTCCCTGAATTATCAGACAGATTATAAACCCAACATATCTTGAAAATGGAAGGACATGTCAAGAAACTGTGAAGAGGTGTGTGATCAGGGCACCCTAAGCTTTTTAATGATAATGTAATATAAATTTGGGGATTGGCCACAGGTCTTTTTTTTTTAAACGAAGGCTACAGCCTGGAAAAGAGCTGAAAAGCCAATGCCCCTTTTGCACAGGACTTTACCATACTCACTGCATTTTCTATGCTCATATCAGGAGAAGATTTCAGAGTATGCATATTTATTATGAGGCCTCCATTTTTTATACGTTTTAGTTAATTTGGCACAATTTACTCCATCTATTTTCTTACTAAATGTGAGCCTAAGGGCGGGTTGACAAACAGCATCTTTTGAAGAAAAAAAAAGAACAACTGCAGCTTTTAATACAGTTTTTTGAGCCAATTCCAGTGAAGTATTCCTTCATATTTCACATTCCTTCTGGATCCATTCCTGGCTTTGTTTTAGAAAAAAACTGCTTTAAAAACTAAATTAAATAAAAAAAAACACACCCTTATGCTTCTTCCACCCAGTGTATTTTGAGTCTAAAAATAGGATTTTTTTTTTTTTTTTGCAACCTTTTGGGGGAAACTTCCTACTAGAGGGTTCCTGGGGGGGGGGGGGGGGGGGGGGTACTTATCTATACCTCTTGGGGGGTTATCTACTTATTGGGGGATCGAATACATGCTAATGGGAGGACTATCTACCTACTGAGAGCACTAAATTAATGGGGGATTACCTACCTACTGAGGCATCTACGTAATGAGTGAGAGGTTTATCTTTCTGCAGGAGGTTTTTACCTAATATTAGGGGGGATTATCTGCTTAATCAGGGTATTATCTACCTACTCGGGGGCATTTATCTAATGGAGGGAAAATGATCTACCTACTGTAGGCATCTACCTAATGGGGGGGATTACTCACCTACTTGGGGTATCTACCTAAGGGGGGGGGGATTAACTACTCTGTGTATAGCGTTGTTTTATTTCATAACAGTATGATGGCATTATTCAGTCACTGCAGTAGTAATATGTGGTCCTGGAGTGGAAGTTTTTTTTTTTAACCCATCACTTGGGAAGAAAATTATACCTCTGAATAAATGAACAGCACCGTGCACATACAACCTAAGCTCCATTCATTCTGTGTAAGGCTTTCAAACATTGCCAATTGCTGAGTTCATTCATTCAGGAGTACAATTTACATCCATTCTCATTATCAGTGAGGGTCACAGTGGCCGGACCCGCATGATTAGTTTGTTATCCCCTACCATGCACTTTCTGCTTTCTGTCCTACATGTCAGTGCAGTTTCAAACTATTCCCGCTGCATGCAAACCCTGCCTTCCCCTGACTCGTTAGTGAGGAGTGTAAGCACTAAAAGTGCCTAGGGCAGAATGAAGTCTAAAAACTATATAACTGATTAATGATGTTTTATAAACTGTGTAGAGATCATAAGAAATCTTAGCGCTCAGTCCACTTATATATTAAAATTGCACTTGCAGGTTCACAGTTTTAACTGTTGGTGTGTGTTCAAGTGACCAACATTGACAAAATGTATTGTGTTGTGGTGGCATAAGTCCAAGGTTATCAAGACACTTAACCCATGGAATATCAAAAACATGGTGCCTTGTGCCATTCATTTGATGTCTGTTCTCCTATTTTATTAATGTAATGTTTTCTTAATTTATTTTCATAGCTGTTTTTAATATTATGCTAGTTCTATTTAGTGCTAATAGTAATTTAGCTATGTTTCACTGTTGGAAATGAACAGCCTCCCTGTAACGCTATGCATTTAAATTTTAATACTTTTATTTAAAATTAAAAAAACAGGCAGTTACAGAAAAACAGGCAGTCCATCTGTTTATGTAATCCCTCCAATCTCTGACCAACCAGGCTTGAGAGGGTCAGGGGCTCTATTTTAGCAATAAGTGCAGGTCAAAAAGGTGTGACCCCATATGTTGGGTATTTATGGGATATCCTAGGCATTTGTCATAAATAAATGAGATAGGAAATCTGTTTTAACAGCTGTAGGTTCTACAAAGAAGTAATGAGATGATGTAACAGGATGACTGGCACATTTCTAGGCAGTCTCACCAAAGAGAACAGCCTGGGTTGCAAGTTCTACATATAATTGTTGTTACACAACATATTCTGCCACTTGCGATGCAGACTACTAGAGGTCAGGATGGGAATCAGTGGGATTACTGGAGCAGAAAATTAAAATGGAGCTGGACTGAAAGCGGCTTTGTACAGAGGGAAGATCTCCAAGAGCAGAAATTAGAAGAGAGAAAACACAATTCTCAACTCCTCTTCAAGATCACTCAAGTCATCTACAAGTTGCATATAATAGGGTATTTACATTATCTGAGACCTTAATGCCGCATAGGAATGGACAGCAGAAACCGGAACTGTGAATTACTAACAACTGCGTAATACTATCACATATACAATTATGATGTGATGGTAAAATTGTGAACTTATATACTGGAATAATTGGTTCAATGTATTGACAGGCTACAGGCAATTACTCCAAGGACACAAATACTAGTGCTTGATATTTTATGGGAGGCGGAGGTCTAGATCTCTCGCTGCTTAAACACTTCTAGGATCAAAGAAAATAAAAAATATATTTGTTGTCCCTTTATAATGAAAGCTTTTACACATGTTCTTTAGAGGCAGTTTTTAAAGGAGTTCTGTAGTGAAACATAACTTATCCCCTATCCAAAGGATAGGGAATAAGTTATAGATTGCAGAGGGGATCTCCTGAACGGGCACCCGCATTCTGCTGGAAGGGGGCGTGCCGACCCCGCAAAGAGCGGTGGCCAACATGCCCCCTCCATGTATCCCATAGAGATACATAAAGGGGGTGTGTCGGCCGAGTCTTTCTGCGGGGGTCAGAACAGCCGCTTCCGGCAGACTTTTGGGGCCACGTTCAGGAGATCCCCTCCGAGATCTATAACTTATTCCCTATCCTTTGGATAGAGGATAAGTTATGTTTGTTGCACTGCTCCCGTAAAGCCAAAACTACCAGTACAGGGTGGGCCATTTATATGGATACACCTTAATAAAATGGGAATGGTTGGTGATATTAACTTCCTGTTTGTGGCACATTAGTATATGTGAGGGGGGAAACTTTTCAAGATGGGTGGTGACCATGGCGGCCATTGTGAAGTCGACCATTTTGAATCCAATTTTTGTTTTTTTTCAATAGGAAGAGGGTCATGTGACATATCAAACTTATTGGGAATTTCACAAGAAAAACAATGATGTCCTTAGTTTTAACATAACTTTATTCTTTCATGAGTTATTTACAAGTTTCTGACCACTTATAAAAATGTGTTCAATGTGCTGCCCATTGTGTTGGATTGTCAATGCAACCCTCTTCTCCCACTCTTCTCACACTGATAGCAACACCACAGTTGCTATCACTGTAAAAAAAAAAAAAAAAGTAGAAAAATTAGAAAAATCCCTTCCCCCAATAAAAAAGTAAAACGTACGTTTTTCCCATTTTACCCCGAAAAAAGCATAAAAAATATTTATACACATATTTGGTATCGCCGCGTGCGTAAAAGTCTGACCTATTAAAATATATTGTTAATTATCCCATACAGTGAACGGCATAAATGTAAAACAAAAAAAGTCAAAAATTGCTGCTTTTTTGTCACATTTTATTTCCAAAAAAATGAATAAAAAATTCATAAAAAGTAAAACCTAAGCAAAAGTGGTACTGATAAAAACTACAGATAATGGCGCAAAAAATTAGCCCTCATACCCATATATGGAAAAATTAGAAAGTTATAGGTGGTCAAAATAGGGCAATTTCAAACATACCAATTTTGTTAAATTATAGAAAAGCATATAACATGGGTATCATTTTAATCGTGTTGACCCACAGTATGAAGAAAACTTAATTTTTACCGGAAAGTGTACAACGTGAAAAGAAAACCTTCCAAAATTTTCTAAATTGCGGTTTTCTTTTTCATTTTCCCACATAAATAATATTTGTTTGGTTGCGCCGTACATTTGATGGTAAAATAAGTGATGTAACTACAAAGTACAATTGGTGACGCAAAAGACAAGCCCTCATGTTGGTCTGTGGATGGAAATATAAAAGAGTTTTGATTTTTAGAAGGCGAGGAGGAAAAAATTTAAATGAAAACGCTAAAATAAAATTGGTCTGGTCCTTAAAGGGGTTCTCCGGTGCTTAACCCCTTCATGACCCAGCCCATTTTCACCTTCAGGACCTGGGCATTTTTTGAAAATCTGACCACTGTTACTTTAAACATTAATAACTCTGGAATGCTTTTACTTATCATTCTGATTCCGAGATTGTTTTTTCGTGACATATTCTACTTTATGTTATTGGTAAAATTTCACTTATATTTGCGTCCTTTCTTGGTAAAAAATCTAAAAATTTCATGAAAATTTTGAAAATTTAGCATTTTTCTAACTTTGAAAGTCTCTGCTTGTAAGGAAAATGGATATTCCAAATAAATTACATATTGATTCACATATACAATATGTCTACTTTATGATTGCATCAAAAAATTGACAAGTTTTTACTTTCGGAAGACACCAGAGGGCTTCAAAGTTCCGCAGCAATTTTCCAATTTTTCTCAAGATTTTCGAAATCGTACTTTTTCAGGGACCAGTTCAGGTTGGAAGTGGATTTTAAGGGTCTTCATATTAGAAATACCCCATAAATGACCCCATTATAAAAACTGCACCCCCAAAGTATTCAAAATGACATTCAGTAAGTGTTTTAACCCTTTAGGTGTTTCACAGGAATAGCAGCAAAGTGAAGGAGAAAATTCTAAATCTTCATTTTTTACACTCGCATGTTCTTGTAGACCCAATTTTTGAATTTTTACAAGGGGTAAAAGGAGAGAAATCACCCTAAAATTTGTAACCCAATTTCTCTCGAGTAAGGAAATACCTCATATGTGTATGTCAAGTGTTCGGCGGGCACAGTAGAGGGCTCAGAAGGGAAGGAGCGACAATGGGATTTTGGAGAGTGAGTTTTTCTGAAAGGGTTTTTGGGGGGCATGTCCCATTTAGGAAGCCCCTATGGTGCCAGAACAGTGGCGTTTGACACTGGCGTTTGACAGATATTTGAAACAGTGGACTGTGCAAATGAAAAATTTTATTTTTCATTTTCACAGACCACTGTTCCAAAAATCTATCATACACCAGTGGGGCGTAAATGCTCACTGCACCCCTTATTACATTCCATGAGGGGTGTAGTTTCCAAAATGGGGTCACATATGGATATTTATTGTTTTGCGTTTATGTCAGAACCGCTGTAACAATCAGCCACCCCTGTGCAAATCACCTCAAATGTACATGGCGCACTCTCCCTTCTGGGCCTTGTTGTGCGCCCCCAGAGCACTTTGCGCCCACATATGGGGTATCTCCGTACTCGGGAGAAATTGCATTACAAATTTTGAGGGTCTTTTTTCCCTTTTACTTCTTGTGAAAATGAAAAGTATAGGGCAACACCAGCATGTCAGTGTAAAAAATGTAATTTTTATACACTAACATGCTGGTGTAGACCCCAACTTCACCTTTTCATAAGGGGTTAAAGAAGAAAAAGCCCCCAAAATTTGTAAGGCAATTTCTCCCGAGTACGGAGATACCCCATATGTGTCCCAAAACTGTTGCCCTGAAATACGACAGGGCTCCAAAGTGAGAGAGCGCCATGAGCATTTGAGGCCTAAATTAGGGATTTGCATAGGGGTATTCTATGCCAATGATTCCGCAATAGGGTGCCTCCAGCTGTTGCAAAACTCCCAGCATGCCTGGACAGTCAATGGCTGTCCGGCAATACTGGGAGTTGTTGTTTTGCAACAGCTGGAGGCTCCGTTTTGGAAACAATAGCGTACCAGACGTTTTTCATTTTTTGGGGGGAGGGGGGCTGTGTAGGGGTATGTGTATATGTAGTGTTTTTTACTTTTTATTTTGGTTAGTGTAAGTGTAGTGTAGTGTTTTTAGGGTACAGTCACATGGGCTGAGGTTCACAGCAAGTTTGCTGCTGGGAGTTTGAGCTGCAGCGTAAAATTTGCGCCATCTAAAACTTGCAGCACTCACTGTAAACCTCCGCCCATGTGAGTGTACCCTGTACATTCACATTGGGGGGAGGGGGCAAACATCCAGCTGTTGCAAACTCCAAGCATGCCCTTTGGCTGTCCGTGCATGCTGGGAGTTGTAGTTTTGCAACAGCTGGAGGCACACTGGTTTGGAAAAACTAAGTTAAGTAATAAACTTTCAAGTGTTTTGCAACCAAACTTAGTGTTTCCAAACAAGTGTGCCTCCAGCTGTTGCAAAACTACAACTCCCAGCATGCATGGTCTGTCAGTGCATGCAGGGAGTTATAGTTTTGCAACAATTGCAACAGCTGGAGGCACTGAGGTAGGAAACGGACAATGTTTCCCAACTAGTGTGCCTCCAGTTGTTGCAAAACTACAACTCCCAGCATGCCCAGGCATGCTGGAAGTTGTAGTTCGGCAATATCTGAAGAATCAGATGTTGCCGAACTACAACTTCCATGCTTGGGCAGTCTGGTATGCTGGGAGTTGTAGTTTTGCAACATCTGGAGGTCCACAGTTTGGAGACCACTGTATAATGGTCTCCAATCTGTGCTCTTCCAGATGTTACAGAACTACAACTCCCAGCATGCCTGGACAGACTGAGCATGCTGAGATTTGTAGTTTTGCAACATCTGGAAGAGCACAGATTGGAGACCATTATACAGTGGTCTCCAAACTGTGGACCTCCAGATGTTGCAAAACTGCAACTCCCAGCATGCACAAAAAGCCAAAGGCTGTCTGGGCATGCTGGGAGTTGCAGTTTTGAAACTCCCAGAGGCAGCAGTGAGATCGCTTTACGGCGATCTCACTGCTGCCAATGAAGATGCCTCCCTGCAGCCGGAAACTCACCACCGGGACGCACCACCGCCGGGACCACCTGGAGGACGCTGCTCGCGCCGGGACCGCTCGGGACACCGCATGGCCGGATAAGTGATGTCGGGGGATGGGTAAGGGACACTTAGCAGAGCGGTGTGTCTCCCGATCTCCGTGATCGGGACTCACACACCGCGCTGCTAAGTATTCTGATAGCGAAACGCTGCTATCAGCTAGTCAGATTTGACTAGCTGATAGCAGCAATCGCTGGGGGGGGGGGGGGGGGGGTAAGATGGCTGGCTATCAGTGAGATGGTAATCAGTAAGATGGCATGGTAAGATGGCTGGCTATCAGTGATAGCCACCATCTTACCGGGCGCTGCGGGATGCCGCGAGTAGCTGCAAAAATGTTCATGACGTACCTGTATGTCATGGGTCGGGAACACCTTGCCACTCATGACGTACAGGTATGTCATAGATCGGGAAGGGGTTAAACATCTTATCCCCTATCCAAAGGATAGGGGATAAGATGCCTGATCGCAGGAGTCGCTGGGGACCCCCGGGATCATGCACGCGGCACCCCGTTTGTAATCAGTACCCGGAGCGTGTTCGCTCCGGGTCTGATTACGGGCGACTTCAGGGCGGGCGGCGTGTGACGTCACGCCTCCGCCCCCGTGTGACATCATGCTCCGCCCCTCAATGCAAGCCTACGGGAGGGGGCGTGATAGAAGAATTTCCTCTGTAGTATTCAGCAGCTAATAAGTACAGGAAGGATTAAGATTTTTTAATAGAAGTAATTTACAAATATGTTTAACTTGATTTAAAAGAAAAAAAAAGGTTTTCACCGGAGTACCCCTTTAAAGCCAAAATGGGCCTGGTCCTTAAGGGGTTAATTATTGGGTATTGCACTGGCATTCTGACTGAGTTTGGTTACACAGATCATACGACACTGAACTAGTAAATATTTTAGCCCAGGCTAAAACCATTAGTTCACTTTAAATACATGTTCACACATCATAAAATAAATCTGTACATTTTACGAGTTGTAAATTTAGACTTGGAGCTAATCTAGAATTATGGATCTGCACTTTGAACTTTTTTTTAATGATATCGGTTCATCTTAATGTAATTATTGTACTAATGTACAATGATGTCATTATTTCTGTATTTTGCTTAACCCCTTAACGACCAAGGACGTATATTTACATCCTTGGCCAGCTCCCGCGATATAACGCGGTGACCCCATGTCATATCGGGTCGGTCTTGGCATGTAACTGAAGCCGGGACCCGAGGTTAATAGCGCGCGGCAGCGATCGTGGTGCCGCGCACTATTAACCCTTTAGACGTGGCATCTAAAATGAAAGTAAAAGCTTCCCGGCTGCTCAGTGTGGCTGATCATGACCACCGTAGTGAAAATGCGGTGTCCCGATCAGCTAGGACGTGAGCGGAGGTCCTCTTACCTTCCTCCAGCGCGTCCATTTGGCAATTGATTGCACCAAGCCTGAGATGCAGGCTTGAGCAATCAACCGCTGATAACACTGATCAATGCAAAGCTATGGCTTTGCAGTGAACAGTGTATAAGATCAGTGGGGGACATGTATCAAAGATTTTACCCCTGTTTTGTGTGTATTTTTTTGCACAAAATTTTGTGCAAGCCCTTTTTTTGCGCATTTTTTTGCGCACATTTTGGTAGAGCATGTCCTCCAGATGTGGCCTAATCAGGGTACCTTGGTGTGACATCTATAGTACACATGGATTTATTACCTGCGTACTTTTCCTTTACACCAAAAATTTTGCCGCAAGAGCTGTTTTTTTTTGCTCAAATACAAGCCATCTTGGACTTAACGTAGCAAGATGCTCTAAATCATAGATTCTATTTTCCAAAGAGTGGATTTAGGGGATGACTATATTTACCCGCAATTTATGAAGCTCATTGTGCTTGATTGATAAATTTAGCGCTTCTGCACATAATTTAGAATTCGGGAAAAGGGGTAAAATGCTTCTACCATACACAAATAATGATACATGTCCCCCAGTGTGTGCAGTGTTATAGCCCCCTGTGGGAGCTATAACACTGCAAAAAAAAAAAAGTGTAAAAAAAATAAGTTAATAAATGTGATTTAACCCTTTCCCTAATAAAAGTCCAAATCACCCCCCTTTTTACATAAAAAACAAAAAAACCATGTAAATAAAAATAAACATATGTGGTATCGCTGCGTGCGTAAATGCCCGAGCTATAAAAATATATCATTAATTAAACCGCACGGTCAATGGCGTACGTGCAAAAAAATTCTAAATAACGTTTTTTTTGGTCACTTTTTATATCATGAAAAAAATGAATAAAAAGCGATCAAAAAGTCCGATCAATACAAAAATGGTATCGCTAAAAATGTAAGATCACGGCGCAAAAAATGAGCCCTCATACCGACCCATATACAGAAAAATAAAAAAGTTATAGGGGTTAGAAGATGACAATTTTAAACATATAAATTTTCCTGCATGTAGTTACGATCTTTTCCAGAAGTGCGACAAAATCAAACCTATATAAGTAGGGTATCATTTTAATCGTATGGACCTACAGAATAAAGAGAAGGTGTAATTTTTACCGAGAAACGGAAACCCCCAAAAGTTACCAAATGGGGTTTTTCCTTCAATTTTGTCGCACAATGATTTTTTTTCCGTTTCGCCGTAGATTTTTGGGTAAAATGACTGATGTCACTGCAAAGTAGAATTGGTGGCGCAAAAAATAAGCCATAATATGGATTTTTAGGTGCAAAATTGAAAGGGTTATGATTTTTAAAAGGTGAGGAGGAAAAAACGAAAGTGCAAAAACGGAAAAACCCGTGGTCCGTGGGGTTAAATGCCTCTAAGAGCCAAATGCATAGGATGGTTGTATAGGTATCAGGTTATAGGACATATATTATGTGGAACCTTTGCAGTGCTAGACCCACATTTTGCATACATTATTTGATAACTCTGTTTGGCTCATCTACTTTTAACAACACAATTGCGACATAACATTTAAGGATCTTCTTTTTTGTTATTTGTGATAAGGCTGTATTATTTTATTGTATGATATTAAGGGATTTTGTGATCATCCTCTAAGTATTCTGATACCAGAGTGAGTTTCGTTTTTGGGATTATGTTAATAGTACAATTTCACTAGATAAGGAGTTAAAAGGAGTATGTCTCCATCTGCTGGTCAAAATGTAACAGTTATCACAACTAATACAGTAGTAATCCTACGAGTTTAACCACACTGTCCTCCCAAATTGCCAGTGTCAAAATACAGATGCATTCAAAACATTCAACATTTTATTTGGTTATACAGAAAAAAATGTGGACTACATATACTCAACATTGAAATTGCAACATAAAGAAGGAAAAGTCGTGGAATTATGAAAATTACAGGATCAGTACATGTTCGTGATATGCAAATGATAAAAAATGGAAACAATATTGAAAACATGATACTAGCTGACCAATGACATCCCAGATGTGCTCACTGAGAGACTAATCCGGAGATGTCTCATGCCATGGTAGCACAAGTAAAATGTGGCCTGTATTTGGAAAAACTGCTCCTGGGACACTTTGGAGAAATGATCATATCACTGGTTCCACAAGCAAATCGATGTAATGCTGAGCTGTTTGTGTACCTACATTGGTGAATAGAGGGGTCTTGCTAACATACAATATGCCTAACTGGGAATAGGACCAGCATGACTTCCCTTGTGAAGGCCTCTTCACAGATTTGCCATACGGTCTTCCAACCAAACTCTGGCTATGGTTGCATTTTCAAGACAAAAGCAGGACTCATGGCTGAAGAGGATGGACCTCCATTCATCTCTTGCAGTGTTTCTCTGCACTATGATAGGCTTTAAAGGGGTTATCCAGAAAAAAAAAATTATATCAACTGGCTCCAGAAAGTTAAACAGATTTGTAAATTACTTCTATTAAAAAAATATTAATCCTTCCAATAATTATCAGCTACTGAAGTTGAGTTGTTATTTTCTGTCTGGCAACAGTGCTCTCTGCCGACATCTCTGCTTGTCTCAGGAACTGCACAGAGTAGAAGAGGTTTGCAATGGGGATTTGCTTCTACTCTGGACAGTTCCTGAGACAGGTGTCATCAGAGAGCATTTAGACAGAAAAGAACAACTCAACTTCCGCAGCTCATAAGTACTGAAAGCATTAAGATTTTTATAATAGAAGTAATTTACTAATCTGTTTAACTTTCTGGAGCCAGTTGATATATAAAAAAAATGTTTTTCCCTGGAATACCCCTTTAATGTGTACAGACCCCCAGCATACACAGTCTGAAGAGTGCAGCTCTGATCCTGCTCCCTCTGATATAAATATATATATATTTGTATATCTTAACTGAGTCATGTTGAATTGCATTACTGCTAAGAGCGGTGGCAGGAGGCCAATGGAACACCTGTAGCTGTGTGTATGTGACTTCCAATTCATTAGCAGTACACACTGGATCGCTGCACATCATTCTTACAATCTTGATAATACATCCATGCAGAAATTCGCCTCTGTGCTGCCATTCCAGTTCATCTTTGGTCTCCCAACAACATGCAATGTTGAACAGTGCTGACGTTTACCCTATTGAAGTCCCTTCCACGTGCCACAGGTTGGAGCTAGGTGCATTTTTATAAATTGCATAACCTTATGGCTTGTTCTTCTTGGTGTTGCAAATTCAATATTAAGAAGTGTAGATAAAATGATATTAGATTACTAGAGACCACATTCCTAGAGTAAGATTAATAAGGAATAAGTAAGAGAATATGAAATCTCCTGCTGGTAAATGGTCAAACTCGGGAGGCAACATTTCGTTTCAACAAGTTTTTATTACATTTTATTTTCTAAGATCAATTTACAGGCATAATTAAGACAAATCATTTAGTCTCCCTATATTTAAAATTTCTACACAATGCTTTTAATTTTTGCAATGATCACCATTTGTAAATGGGCCTTAAATGGTCACCGTCTTTTTAAAAACCTTCCCTCAACGTGATAGCCTATGTGATCTGTAAGATATTTATAACTCAATTTTCCAAATAATTAATCCTTACCCTATTCATTTTTTAAAGCAGATACCTTTTACAGACAATGCAGCAAAGACAATAAAGCTAAGCTCACTTTATAAATAGTTGGTGCTGGCTGCTATTAGCAGCTGACACTCACCATCAATTACTGACAAAAACTATGGCACTGATGTTGTTCATGAACCCATTTAAATGCAGTGATCTATAGTGACTGTGACATTTTAAAGCCAAGTGCCCCCCCAGGGACCCCACACAAACACACTGATCACCTTTACTAGGTCTCTATACCTGCATAATAATTCTGCTGGTACAGTCTGCCTTAGATAACAACAAAATGATGATCTAAATGATCAATGCTAGCTTGTAATTGTCCCCTAGAGTAGGGGTGTCCAAGTTTTTTCTACAGTGGTCCACAATATCAGAAATGTATGTGCATGGGCCGCACTAATTTTTTCACTATGAAAATATCTGGTCTAATTGCTGAGTAATCTATTACTGTGGAACATTTACATGCAACACATATCAATAAATGTTTAAGTGCCCCAAATATCTGTGCCACTATACTTCATTGATCTGCACTACCATGCCCCTAATGTACTGTGCAGCCAGTTTGTATCACATTGTACCACCATGCACCTAATGAACCATGCCCCAACCATCTGTGCCACCATGTCCCTAATCATCTGTGCAATCTAACCAGGAAACATTGTTTTCCAATCTATGGCTCTCAAGATGTTGCAAAACTCCAACTACCATCATGCCACAACAGAAGGTCATGATGTGAGTTGTAGTTATCCACCATCTGGAGAGGCATAGATTGGGGAATACTGACCTTAAATAACATGTCCTCCTGGAAATACACTGTCCTGGCTGCTGTGCTGCTCTGGGCGCCTTTGGTAGGGTCTGATTACTATGGAAGCATGCAGCGCTAGCACCACACAACAAGGCTGAGCAGCAGGACAGGGAGCAGAGAGTTCTCTTGTCCCTGCCGGGACTCAGCTTTCCAATTGTAAAAAAAAAGACCCTGAGTTGTATGCATGCAAGCTGAGGCTTTCTCTATCATCCAAAAGATGTGCACTGTCCAAAATATCAAGGCTTCCTTCATATCTCAGTAGCAGTTCAGTGTTTAGTGTAACCCATCTTGCTGTGCTGCTGCTGTTTCTTTCATTTCTACTGACATATCACCTTGTTATAGCAGTGCATCAGTAACCCCTTCTCCCCCCACATGCCATCTATAGTAGAGTACTGTGTAAATCATCCCATTAGGAATATGTCATTGCAACTAAGAGAGTTAGTTTGTGTGTGTATTACTGGCAAACAGTCCAGATCTGGTCCTGCCTGCTGAGTACATTAGAGGGGACCGTATAGTATAGAACAATATACAGTAATGTACATATCGGCTTAGATCAAATCTATTTGTAGTTGTGTTTTTTAGATTAAGAATGGCAATACAAAAATAAGTCTACCTCCAGTCATACATGTTTTATTGTAGTCTTTGAAAGAAGTGATCAAAAGAATGTTAATTTTACAAAACTATTTAAAGCATGAAAAATGATCTATACTGCATAAAAATGTAAATCTATTGTCCCTCACGTAGTTGTTCAATGGGTAACTTCAGTTGTATAGGATTTCTCAGCCGCCTTAAGCTTTCTTCAATCTAGGAGAAAAAAAAGGAGGGATCTTTTTAACCACTTGTCACCTGAAATATTTGTGCCAGTGAAAGGCATTCTGTGTCAACTCTGAACATAACCTGATCCTCTATGAGCATAGTAGTGGTTACAGCTGTATGACATAAAGTTGAAGACAGGCTGTATGACATAAAAAAAACAAACAACATAAAAACACAAAACAAAAAATTAAATATTGCAGTTTGTTAGAGCAGTAATGACCACCATTCTTATGTCCATGACAGTGTTTCCCAACCGGTGTGTCTGCTGCTGTTGCAAAACTAGAACTCCCAGCATGCCCGGACAGCCTTTGGCTGTCTGAGCATGCTGGGAGCTGTAGTTTTACAACAGCTGGAGGCACCCTGGTTGGGAAACACTGGTCTATGAAGTTAGACAAGATCTCACTTAATTCTGCTGCCATTTCTGTGCAACGTGTAGCTGCATATTTACGTAGTACACAGGAATACCATATCTTTAATAAAAGCAATATGGAAAACTAGTACATACACAGTATTTTCAGTAGAGGTTGCTGATATACATGTCTGGTCGCATGTCCCTCCACCAGCAGCCATTTTCTGGGAATGCCATGCAGTGCATGGACTCTGCTAACATAGAGGCGTTAGGCTAAGTTCACATTGCCACTGTGCTCTGTCCCTGTTAAGAGCTTGTTTGGCTCTTTTTTTGTGCATTATAACCCCAAAAACAGGTCAGAGCACAACAGACTCCACTGGGTCCTGACAGATTCCACTGACTTGAATAGGGTCCGTCAGGGGTCCGGTAATTTACCAGAGTTTAGCGCAGAAAACAATTAGTGCTTGCACTATTTCTTCTCTGCTAAACTCCCGTCATTCTGGCCAACACAGCTCCATATGACAGAGCCCAATGGCAATCTGAATGGCAATCTGTCTGCATGTCATGTCAAATGTTTTTAAGCAGTTGACCAACTATTTCCTCAGTAATGTTTCGGGGGAGGGGGCTATGGATTACACCAAAATGTATTTTTTTTATGTTTACCTCTGCAAATCCATGGACATTGACAGCCTGGCCATGTGAAGACGCCAGACAGATTTTAGCAATACCAGTTACACTAATCTGTTCCTGTAGTACCAAGGCATTTGTGCACCTGCACTTTAAAAGGGCTTTCAAAATCCATGGCCTATTTTCCGAACAGGCCCACCATCGATCAGCTGTTTGAAGGGGCCACTAGAATGGGTCACAGCTGATATACCGAGCACAGCTTTCATGAAAAGTATGGGGTGTGCTGAGGATTCAGACAACTGACTAGTGTGGTGCTGAGAGTTGACTCCTGCTCATCTAATATTGACGTCCTATCCAGATAACCCCTTCAAGCTGCCAGTCTAATTTGTCACATTTACTTTCATAAATTTGGTTTCTAGAAATTTGGTTGGCATATTTTTATTGGTTTAAATACACCACCACACATGTACCTCTGTAGTCTGTACACCAATAAAAAGTCACTTCTTTGCTCCCCAAACCAAAGCCCTTTCTTTTTTTCCTGCAGTCTTTGAGCCCATGCAGTCAGGTCATACTACTGCCCAATATGCATCTTTTACCTCTGCTTACCGCTTTGTCCCGTGTTCATGCTTGGGACCCGGAAGTGCTGTAGTGCAAGTAGTTTTTATTTTAAAAGTCAGAACTGAAACCCAATGTAACCAAAAGGAGGCACAGATTCTAAATAGTGACCCCTATGGCATGGTTCTGGCAGAATATCAAACATACCAGACATGTAAGCTCTAATGTACTGTTATTGATGCAGTAATGGTGCTTTAATAGAATACCGAAAAAGGTTTTAAATAAAATGTACTACAAACCTCTGCAAACTCATATTTTAATCTGTTGTACTTTTCAATATCAAATGACCTCACTTTGGCTTTTCTGTAGAAGAAATGTAGGAACTGACGGTCACTGATTTCTGGATAAACATAGTCCTGCAATAGAGACATATATTAATGACTGGAAAGTCAAAAACGCTAATTTTTTAAAAAAAAAGTGAAAACTGGAAGTCACACACTTGTTTTCCATATTTCCTTATATAGTTATAATGAACAATATATATTGATAACATGTGAAACCTAAAAAAAAAAATTTAACTGCAGTGAACAGTACACAGCCCTAAGGTATGTTCACACGTACAGGATCTGCTGCATATTTTCTGCAGCTGATTTTGCTTCCCATTGAAGTATATAGGTAGCAAAATCAGCTGCACAAAATATGCAGAAGATCCTGTATGTGTGAACGTAGTGCTGGGTGGTATACCGGTTCATACAGAATACCGTTTTTTTTTTCCTGTACGATATTAATTTTTTCCATACCGCAATACCGTTTGGGCCCCGCCCCCCCTCGAATGAATGAATTATCAGCCGCAGCGTGCTGTCCCCCACATCGGGGAACTAATCATGTTACCCGCAAGCACCGCTCTCCTCGTCCTCCTGTGAGTTGCGGGCCGCCGGCGCTGGAAATCTGTACTGTATTACATATTCCATGTGCCCGGGCAGCAAAAATAAATTAAACTTTAACTTACCTTCCTACGTTCCCACATTGCTCCGGCAACGGCCTCACGCTGGGAATGGGAACATTAAAGGGGTATTCCAGAAAAAAACTGGCTCCAGAAAGATAAACAGATTTGTAAATTACTTCTATTAAAAAATCTTACTCTTTCCAGTAATTATCAGCTGCTGAAGTTGAGTTGTTCTTTTCTGTCTGCCAACAGTGCTCTCTGCTAACATCTCTGCTTGTCTCGGAAACTGCACAGAGTAGAAGAGGTTTGCTATGGGGATTTGCTTCTACTCTGGACAGTTCCTGAGACAGGTGACATCAGAGAGCACTTAGACAGAAAAGAACAACTCAACTTCACCAGCTCATAAATACTGAAAGGATTAAGATTTTTTAATAGAAGTCATTTACAAATTTGTTTAACTTTCTGGAGCCAGTTGATATATAAAAAAAAAAGTTATTTCCTGGATAACCCCTTTAATGTTTTACTTATCTTGACCTTCTGTTAATATAACAAACAAATTATATGTTGTACATCTTGGAAAAACATTAACTTTTCTAATATACTTCATATAGAAATTATTATTCCTTTTTACAGAAATCATGGCTTTGTCCAAGCTAAAAGAAGGATAAGCTAAAGCACAGGCATGGACAAAGTCCAGTAAGTGAGGGTGGGCTAGCACTCCACTGTGCTCTCTCCTGTCAGATAGGACTCCTCTGTGCTCTCTCCTGTCTGATAGGACTCCTCTGTGCTCTCTTCTGTCTGATAAGACTCCTCTGTGCTCTCTCCTGTCTGATAGTACTCCTCTGTGCTCTCTCCTGTCTGATAGCACTCCTCTGTGCTCTCTCCTGTCTGATAGCACTCCTCTGTGCTCTCTCCTGTCTGATAGCACTCCTCTGTGCTCTCTCCTGTCTGATAGCACTCCTCTGTGCTCTCTCCTGTCTGATAGCACTCCTCTGTGCTCTCTCCTGTCTGATAGCATTCCTCTGTGCTCTCTCCTGTCTGATAGCACTCCTCTGTGCTCTCTCCTGTCTGATAGCACTCCTCTGTGCTCTCTCCTGTCTGATAGCACTCCTCTGTGCTCTCTCCTGTCTGATAGCACTCCTCTGTGCTCTCTCCTGTCTGATAGCACTCCTCTGTGCTCTCTCCTGTCTGATAGCACTCCTCTGTGCTCTCTCCTGTCTGATAGCACTCCTCTGTGCTCTCTCCTGTCTGATAGCACTCCTCTGTGCTCTCTCCTGTCTGATAGCACTCCTCTGTGCTCTCTCCTGTCTGATAGCACTCCTCTGTGCTCTCTCCTGTCTGATAGCACTCCTCTGTGCTCTCTCCTGTCTGATAGAACACCTCTGTGCTCTCTCCTGTCTGATAGCACTCCTCTGTGTTCTCTCCGCTATCAGACAGAGTTGTGCTAGCCCACCCACACTTAATGGACTTTGTCCATGCCTGTGCTTCAGCAAAGCCATGAGTTCAATAAAAAGGAAATAACATTTTCTTATGAAGTATATTAGAAAGGTTAATGTTTTGCCAAGGTGTACAACATATAAAATGTTTTCGTATCTGACAGTGCCCATTTAAGTAATACATAATTTTACTCCTGCTAAACCGTACTATAACACAGTGTTTTTAGTTTAGTGTGGGTGAACAGCCTATCAGTTTACCTTTAAAAGTGTAATATGATTGTTCATTATGTAGCATTCTAAAAGTATACATCCTGAAGTAAAATAGACTCACCACTTTGGTTAGAAGGAAGTAGGCATAGAAAGCAATGGCACTTCCATACGTAATGAAGTAAGTTACAGGTTCCATGATATCCCAAGAGTAGACCCACCAGGTCAACCAAGCCAGAGCCCCACCCTGTGTAGAAAGGTATGCCAACCCAACCCACTTGAGACGTGCAGTTCTGGCCTCTGCTACAGCCATTATACTCCTCTTAATCTGAAAGAAAGTTCATAAAAACAAGAAACAGCCAGGGGCAACACATTAAATAAAATAAATAATATGCACATATGTGTGTGTGTATTATATATATATACACACACACACACACACACACACAGGAGAACAGGTAGCTCAACTAATTTTGAAAATTATGTATGGCTTTTCGTGGTAGATGTGGTTGTTTACCATATACAACCTGAAGAAATGTGTAGAAGGAAATGGGTAACCACCAAGCTGCAGATTTCAATGTAAACTAAATGACTGAACACAACTTCAAGTCTGCAGCTTCAAATCCTGCACATCAAACAAGGTGAACAGACCTTTAAGGTAGGGTCACACGTGCCGTATTTTGTTGCTGGGTATTTTGCTACCAATTGATGCCAATGGGTATCAAAATCAGCTGTATATTTTGCTTCCTATTGACTGGTCCACTGTAAATGAAATCAGATATGGTTTCTTTTATCAGAGTAAGCTTATCCTGTGGAAGTAGCTCTTCTGTAAATAGAATGGTACAAATAGAACACTGCCTATGGAGTAGGTATTAGGTGCTATTCATCGTTCTTTTGTCTCCTAAGGCGATGATCCAGAGGTGCTGTGTACAGTGTCTGTTCCTGAAATATAAAGTATGTGCCACAGGAACAAATAGTAGGTGCCGTCTGGCGTATCATCTGTACCAGTGAGTCAGTGAAAAGAGAGGTGAGAAAACGGCATATCTTTCCTAGGGGCTGTGTCCATGTGTTCTGAGCACACTCCATTCTGAATGGTACAGCGTAGGGTACTGATTATGAGTACAAGATCAGTCTAAAAGATGTTACAGATGCTATCCACAAATTACTTGTAGTGGCTAGCTACAATTCTGTCTGAATCTGTGTGTTATTTATGGGCCAAAGCTTGAATTTAAATGGAACCTGATATACGGTAGGTTTTCGTTAAAAAATTTACTGGATTCTGTTTAAGTAGCTTTCAGAAAAAAAATATAAAAATAAAACAAAAATATATCAAATATATGAAAAAAAAGGTAAACCAACAAAAATGGAAAAGGTATGGCAATATGAATATTTATGGCCATATTGGGCCTGATTTATTAAACTGTGTGAGAGAAAAACTGGAGAGATTTTTTTTTCTTCACAGGAACCAATCACAGCTGAGCTTTCTTCTGTTAAAGGAGTACTCCGGTTATTAAAAAATATTGTTAAATTAATCTCTGTTTTAGAGTTCTAAATACATTTTATATCCTGTTGTGCCATTTCCAAGAGCCTCTTTTGGAGAGCAAGTGGTCCAATTGACATCTTCTCTGGTCCTCTCCTTCTCTAGTTCAGCTCCCTCACTGAGCAGCCCCCACCCTCCCGACAGTTTCAGTGCTTGCCAGGGGACCTGGCTTAAAGCTGCGTCTCCTGGTAAGCCCAGCCGCCTAGCACGTCATTACTGCATACCTGACCTAACTATGTTCTTACTAACAAGCCGGGACTGTGCATGAAGAGGCGGATGCAGCTTGAGGGAGACCAGACCCTGCAGCTCTCCTCCCTGCATCCTAGCCCCTAAGAGAGCCCAGGCCCATCACTTAATATGGCCAAGCAGGCAATGGCTGCAGGAGTCCCGTGCTGCTATCACTCCACAGCCGCCCGGGACTCCCGCAGCTACCGCCTGCTCAGCCATATTCAGGAGCCCAGGCTTTTTCAGGCGCAAGGATGAATGGACCGTGCGGGGGCCTGCACTTAGAGCCCCCTCCACTGGTGATCTAAGAAAAAGAAGCACAGCTGAGATGCAGAAGGAGCAAGTGTGGCACCTCGCCTCCCACAGTCCCTGCTTAGAAAAAGGGTCTGTGGCGAGTAGCGTGGGTGAGGTCAGAGTCGGTACAGAGCCACATTGACTGCCAGGAATTGCAGTCTCCCGGCATAACACGGCCAAAAGAAAGAGCAATGTGCAGATGAGCTCACCAGAGCTACAAGAGATGGCAGGAACAGGCAGAATGGATGCACGTAGGCATATTTAAGGTATCTTTGGGGCTGGGATATTTTTTTTTTTTTGCTAATAGCGGGATAACCCTCTTAACATGCTCTGGTAAAGTGAAAGCTGAGCTGTGATTGGTTGCTGTGGGAAATTCACTCCAGTTTTTGCTCTTACACAGTTTGATAAATCTGGGCCATTATCTATGTAGCAAAATATTAGAAACAAACAACATATTAAATATGAATTAAATACAAGAAAATATATATACAGTGCCTAGCAAAAGTATACACCCCCTTTGACTTTTTTCATATTTTGGTACATTACAGCCTTAAGTTCAATGTTTTGTTAACCCCTTAACAACAATGGACGTAAATGTATGTCATGGTGCGGTGGCACTTCGCGCACCATGACATACATATACGTCATGGACATGACTGCCACATGACCGGTAATGGCGGACATCAGCGACCGCACTAATGTCCACCATTAACCCCTCAGATGTTGTGATCAATACAGATCACAGGTGCAGTAGAAAATTGTGTCACCCCCCCCCCCCCTTTATATCTTATCCCCTATCAAAAGGATAGGGGATAAGAGGTCCGATCCCAGAGGTCCCACGATCCCGGAGGTCCCCCTCGATCTCTGGGCCGGCAGCAGCGGCATCCAGAACATGGAAGCGTGGAGCTTCAGTGTTCGTGATGTCCCGCTACGCCCCCTCCATTCAGGTCTATGGGAGAGGGCGTGACTGCTAGTACGTGGCCGGCAGGCCTCCTCCCCTAGACCTAAATCGAGGGGGTGCGGCGGCTGTAGTCGCCAGTCATTCGGCACAGAGCAGATTTCACTCCGTGCACGGATGACCTGGGTGCTGTCGCTGGGGACCCTCACGATCTAACATCAAAACTACAACTCCCAGCAAGCCTGGAGAGCCAAAGGCTTTCTAGGCATGCTGGGTGTTGTAGTCTGAAACAGCAGGAGGTCCATAGTTTGGAGACCACTGGTGTATTGTATGAAAATGTGTAAGCCTTTTGAAACAGCTGGAGGCAAACAGGGTGTCTCCTGCTGTTTCAAAACTACAACTCCCAGCATAGCTTGACAGCCGAAGGCACCCTGGTTGGGAAACACTGCGGTCTCCTGCAGCCGGGAGAAGAGTGGCACAGGCAGCCTCCTGGCTTTGGTAGCCTTTGACCTTTCCAGGCTGCTTGACCTGATACTCAGTCCATGAAGAAGACAGGAGGTGCACAGCATAGAATTAGGTGTAAGTATCGGCTGTACACCTCCAGTCTGTATTTAGCTGGGGGGGGGGGGGGGTATGCAGGCTGCTGAAGAACGTACAGGCCAGCTGAGGACTGGGGGTTTGGGGGGGGGTGCTGTGCATCATTGTCATGGCAGTCCAGTACTTAAAATGGATGATCGGCTCGCCAGCGGGGATCTGTTCATCCAGCATGGCGGCCGCCTCTGGCCGTCTCCAGGGGTCTTCTGCTCTGGTCTGAGATCCAGCAGACCAGAGCAGAAGATCGCCAATAACACTGATCAGTGCTATGCCCTATGCATAGCACTGAACAGTATTAGCAATCAAATGATTGCTATAAATAGTTCCCTATGGGGACATAAAAAGTGTTTTAAAAAAGTACATTTGAAAAATCCCCTTCCCCAATAAAAATGCAACTCATCCCCTATATTTGAGGGAGGAGTGGCTTGGTCGAGAACAGGTCAGTAACTTGGTTCTGTTTTCGTTTTGTTTATTTTATTGAGATTTGTTCTTGATATTCTCAATCCCTGATCCCCCCCCCCCCCCTTACTATTATCCTTTTCCTCCCACTCCCTTTATCTGTCCCTCATGCTTTTGGCTCCTATGTCGACCTACCTCCGGGTTCCCGTAGATGGTTGGAGCTTTTTCCCTACTCTTAGCTTCCGTTGCCTTCCGTTAACACTTGCTATGCATTAATGAGAGCCTACCCTCTGACCCTTCGAGGCCAAACCGTTTACCTTGTAGTTATCTTGGCTGCAGTCCGATACCAGGAGAAGTGGTTAAAATATAACTACTGTCATTTGCATTTCTGTGACCATTTTGTATTGCAGAAGGACTGTGCTCTCAAGAGCGTTTGTGTTGGTGGCAATGTGCTTCCCAGTTTTGTCTTGCTTTCACACTTTTCAATAAAACTTTGTTTTGAATAAAAAAAATTAAAAAAGAATGCAACTCATCCTTTTTCCCCCCATTTTACCCCCCAAAAAGCGTAAAATTATTATTAACATATTAATCGCTGGGTGCGTAAAAGTCAGATCAAAATATATTGTTAATCATCCCGTACGGTGAACGGCAAAAACGTAAAAAAAAGTCCAAAATTGCAGCTTTTTTTGTCACATTTTATTCAAAAATATATAAAAAGTCAAATATAAGCAAAAGTGGTACCGATAAAATCAACAGATCACAGCGCAAAAAATGAGCCCTCATGCTGCCCCTTATACAGAAAAATTAGAAAGTCATAGGCGGTCAAAATAGGGCAATTTTAAACATACTAATTTTGTTAAAATAGTCAGATTTTTTTTTTTTTTTTTAAAGCGGTACAATTCGAAAAAAATCATATAAAAACTGTCTTTTTTTATCGTATTGACCCACAGAATAAAGAAAACATGTCATTTTTAAAAGAGTGTACAGTAAAGTGTACAGAGTGAAAACAAAACCTTCCAAAATTTGCTAAATTGCGGTTTTCTTTTAAATTTTCCCCAATTAATAGTTTGTTTTTGTTTTTTGCTGTGCCGTACATTTAATAGTAAAATAAGGGATTTCATTACAAAGTAAAATTAACCTGTACATGATTTGAGGCTAGGACGGAGGTTCACCTTCCAGCAGGACAATGACCCCAAACACACTGCTAAAGCAACACTTGAGTGGTTTAAGGGTAAATATTTAAATGTGTTGGAATGGTCTGGTCAAAGCCCAGGTCTCCATCCAATCAAAAATCTGTGGTCAGACTTAAAGATTGCTGTTCACAAGCGCAAAACATCCGACTTGAAGGAGCTGGAGCAGTTTTGCATGGAGAAATGGGCAAAAATCCCAGTGGTAAGATGTGGCAAACTCATAGAAACTAATCCAAAGCAACTTGGAGTTGTGATTGCCGCAAAAGGTGGCTCTACAAAGTATTGACTTTAGGGGGGGGGGGGGGGTGAATAGTTATGCACATTGCCTTTTTCTGTTATTTTGTCCTATTTGTTGTTTGCTTCACAATAAATAAATAAAAAATATCTTCAAAGTTGTGGGTATGTTCTGTAAATTAAATGATCAAAATCCTCTAATAATCCATGCTAATTCCAGGTTGTGAGGCCCCAAAATATGAAAAAAAAGTCAAGGGGGGTGAATGCTTTTAAAAGGCACTGTACAGTGTATAAGATTCTTATTAATAAAAGAATGGGTTTTGAATTACTAACAAATAGAAGCCAATAAATTATGAAGGAAGTAAAATATTAATATATGAATAAAATAAAATACCATAAAATAGAAAAAATTGTAGAAATATTTAGGATGTATTTTGTCCCTTTTAGAATACTCAGATAATATATCTAGTATAGAAAGTCCAAAATATAGAAAAGAGTAGATAGCACTCACTTGTACAGGTAACTTGCCGATTCGTATGGAAATTTTTTTTATTGCTCTTGAAGTAAATGACGTTATTTGCAAATTATTATGGGTGAGTGCCATCTACTCTTTTCTATATTTAGGACTGTTTGTATGTTGCTAAGCTCTTAAATTGAGAACCCCAGGAAATCTGTGAAATATTTTTAACTTTCTGGTGACCAATAAATGCTAAGGTAAAAAGGCTCTTGTGTCTGACTGGTCAGGATTGCTGTGCCGGCTGATGGCTTCTTATGGATGGTACACCTAGTATAGAATCTATTATAAGGAGTGAAATGGACTATAAAATATAGTACTTACAGATTTGCTGATGTAGTTGTGAAAATGGTACTAGGGGAGGCAAGACCGTGAACCCGACTCCGCTACAGAGACTTCCTGGCTAGGCAGGAGAGGTCGGCAATTCACAGCTGCGGACCCTAGAAGTTTAACACACATGCTAACACACTAAGGCATACATCTTCAACTCAATAGAATTTGTGTAAGAAGAAATGTGGAGCACTTACCAGGTATGCTTACATCAAGGCTTCTTTATTTTTCCATGGAACTTCGGGTATAACAAACAGGGGAGGAGAAAGATGGAGATTGCGGGGGTTTGTAAGAAGGCCTCCATCTATCTACTCCCCTGTTTGTTATACCGAAGTTCCATGGAACAATAAAGAAGCCTTGATGTAAGCATTGAGGGCTCTACATTTCTTCTCACACGGGTACTAGGGGAGGGTAATACTCAGTGAGGGGGGAGTCAAAGCATTGGTATAAAAGTCTGACTCCCAGCTTGCCATGCATCTGGGGTCGGCCCCCTGCTAGATGAACCAAAAAAGTTCTAGTTCAGCATTAAAGCATTTTTTTTTTAAATCCAGCCCAGCTGCCAACATTAAAAAACAAAAAAACTTGACTTGTCTCCAGCAGCTCCTCTGGATTCCTCTAGTATCCTACTCCCATCCTCCGATGCAATCCTCTTCCTGGTACCTGTGGTCGCTGGCCACTTTGATGTCCTGCCTCGGCCAATGATTGGCTGAGCGGCAGTGAGACGTATTGAGCCCCAGCATCGGTCCTCTTCCTGGTGCTGGGGCCTATTTTCGAAATGGTGCACAACACTTCTGGATAATATGAGATAACAGAACGATGCATTTCACCTAAAAACTACTCCATAAACAGTCTAATATTTGTACAATTCTATTTACAGCGAAGCAACTGCCACAGGATAAATTAACTCTGAGAATAGAAACCATATCTGATTTAATTTAGAGTGGACCAGCCTCTTACTGTATGTATATATACATACAGTAAGAATGGAACTCTAACTAAGCACATATGAACTGCAATTTGCGTTCACATTATCTTAATATGAAGCACTTATGGCATTTATGCACTTTGTATTTTGGGGTGGATTGCACTATATAATGAACAACAGATTTTTAAACTTTTTTTTGGCTTATTTTGTTTATCAATACATTGTTTTATTAATGTATAGCATTAAGTGACTGCAAGGGACCTGCCTCATGCTATGTGCTAATTGATTTTACTATAAATTTTGTAAGAACAAACCGATAAATTATTTAAAACATATACTTATGATCATTTGACACTGAGATAGTCCTATAAAATATTACACACCTGAAATATTAATTCCTGTGTATACACTATTCTCTACCTTCTCTATAGTACTGTATATATATATATATATATATATATATATATATATATATATATACACACACACACAAACTAGACTAAACTAGGGGACAGCGCTTACCCATTTTCTTCTACACATGTTTATATACACATGTAAAGGTGTGTGGTCTTGATAATTTTAGGTTGTTTTTATATATTTTTGTTAAATTATACAGCAGAAAGACAAGAGAAGTATTATGTAAAAATGTTAAATAATAAAGGATAAAGCTACAGTGTATTGTGACTTTGCTCAGACGAATTCACCAGGAACAACACATTTTAACACTAATTTCCAAAGCATGCTTCTGCAATATCCAATAAGAGATGCAACACTACTAGTAAAAATATTTTATGGCCTGGTGTTTACTGCATTTTTTTTTCTTTTTTACATAATAGTTAGTTCTTATTCAATTTAGCCATTTGTTAAACTTGCCAGGTACAGGGTATTTACATACTATAGGCTCATTCACACAGGTCAATGAATGGGAAGAAATGAATGTTTGTATGAACATCCATCCAGCTGATCATTGAACCATGTAATCATGTCTGTAATAAGGGTAGACATACCTATTTTTGTTGGTATATCTCCCTGTGTAAAAAGTGAATGTACTGCTATCATAACACATTTTGGAAGATAAACAATTGTATGAACAATAATTCCTCCTCAGGGCAGTGATCATGCCTGTAAGAAAGGCCTTTATAACGAGCGCTGAATGACTTGTTCTAAAGTCAAGTGGTGCTCAGTCTGCCCATGAATCAGCCCGTGCAAATAGAACTTTATATATCTATATATTTATAAGGGAAAAGAAAAAAGCAAAAGGAAATAGTAGAATGGATTAAATAGATAAGGTTAGGCTCACATTGTCATTGAGCTTCGTCTCATTGGCTTTTTTTTCTTCTTCACCAAACTACCCCTAAAACGCCAGGGATCCGGTAGTTTACCGGAGAAAAAAAAGTAGCACATGCACAATTTTTGTTCTCTGCTAAACTCCCGTCGTTACAACAGAATTGCTCTTTATAGCCAAGCCTAATGGCAATGTGAACAAAAACATTCTCATAATTTTCTATGACTACGGGAGAATATTAAAAGACAGTAACTGACCTCCTCCAATGGTTGCAACTCTTCCTTCAGGTTCTCCAACCTTTGGATAATCTGCTGCTCTTTCCGGAGCAGGTGTTCTTCGTAATAGAAAACCGTATGCAAGTCTTGAACCATACATTTAGTTGGGTCCAGTTGTTCAGAGCACTCAGTCTGCAGATTTTCTAAAAGGACAAGAAAGGCAAAAGGATTTGGAATTACTATTCTGTAATAAGTATAACAGTAGTAGTTATTTATGGTTTCCAGTATCACAAGATGATGCATGACCGCAACAGCACATTCAGATTGAACAGCAGCTATATATATTTTTCCAACTTACAATGAAGTTTTCAGTTTTGCAGTCATAAGGCATTTAGTCGATACTTTAAAAGTATATAATAAGTATTGTACATTTTTTAACCCTTTAAAGGACACAGCCCAATTTGGCCTTAAGGAAAAAAAAACTATTGGAATGTTTAAAGGTTTATTAAAGGATTGCAATAAACAACAAACAGAAAATGCTGTGTTAAGAATAGGGATGTCCAGCACAGGCAGTGTGATTTCAAAACTTTATTGCATAAAAACCGACATCAGGAAACAGACACAGTCATGATACGCGTTTCAGGTGTTGTACACACCCTTACTCATACTTGTCAAAGGCGCAAGGGTGACAGCCAATATGCTTTAATAAATAAATATGTTTGCAAAGGAGTCCAACTCAAACTTAAAGATAAACTACCATATTTCTGGATAAAGCTAACATTTGTTTAATTCTCATTATGAAGCTGCAGGAATGTATACAATGAAATAACTATAATTTATAGCATTAAAACCAGGTGAAGTTATTAACACTGATTATCTTCTGCCAATGGCACCTATAAGGAGGAGGAATATAGAAGGCTGCAAGAGTACAGTCCGCTCTTAGGGTATGTTCACACTCAGCAATTCCCACATAATTATGTGAGCTGAATTATGCGCAGTGAACATTAACATCAGTGTAAATGGGTCATCTTCGCAAAACCTGTTCAAACTGAGGAATTTCAGCGCGGACAATTTCACTGCTGAAATTGTTCTGCTCAAAGAATGAACATGTACATTCTTTGAGTTGAACTCTGCGAGCCGTCAATGCCACCAGCGGCTGCCAGATTGAATCTCCACTCGTGGAATTCTGTGAGAATTGCAAAGTGTGAACAAACCCTTAAAGTTCATGTGTTGGAAGCTGAAAAAATGGCAGGTGTAAGAAACTGAATGACTAACAAGGGCCAGGTTTTAATGGAAACAGTAATAGCATCTACTAAAAAGTGGGACATACAGTGAACTGGCAATGTGGTCATAGGTGCACAAAGCTCACCAATGTGTATGGGGAGTGAAGGTTAGCCTGCCTGGCCCAATGCCACAGAAGAGCCTGGGAAGCTGGACATTGCTGGTGCCAGCAATTTGCTGAGTGGCAGTATGATACATTGGGCCCACACTGCAGCTCAAAAAGACACCTCCAGATGTCTAGTACAATCCATACCGCAACAAGTCAACTATGTTTTGGATGACACGAGGGGCACCTAAACAATATAAAACAGGTGGATGTTGTTGCTCAGTGGTGTCTATATTCAGCAGAGATATATAGCTCAAAATATGCCCTAGCTTCAACCATATAACCTAAATATAAAACATTTGGTCTGGACAACTAACACCTGAAGCTAAATGAGTAAAATGAGGAAAACGCGGAAAATGAGTGAAATAAGCCACTGCCAGACTTATTTATCAGCGGCTCATGTCCAAAAAGATGCAGGTATACTGAAGTATTACAAGTCTTTTCCCAACATCTATAACTGGGAGGGCCCCATATACACTAGATTGACAAGTTCAGCCAATGTTAATCTAATGGCTAGCATATAAGACTAGAAAAATATGATTGCTAAACAGTGCTGTAATGGCTGAAAGCCATCCAAGTGTATCACAGTTACATAAAAAGGAACACTCTCTGGACAAAACTAATAAACTCAGGGAGATTTACAAAGCAAAATGCAACAGTATTGTAGCACAAATTGCTCCAAAACATAGACACGTGCGATAAATGTATTGTGCTTTTAACACTTTTTTTGCCTCCTTCAACAGCTTTAATAAAAAGTCATATAAATGGCACTTAGTTAACACCAACTGAGCAGTTTAAAGCTTGGCTTTCATGAGAAGTAACTCAATGGAAGTCATCTTCAATATGTCTAATATGTCTTCGGTTTATGGTCGCTTTCAAATAGTATGTAGTGGCAGGACTCCAGGAAGACCGTCCTGCCAGGTGGTCAGCAAAATGTCTGAAAAGCTGCCCATAACTTTTTCAGAAGAACTGCAAAAGTGTAATTCAGTACTCGCAGTTTTAGTACTAGCGGGCTGTACCATGCCATGCATTCCCACTATTTTAATCCTGTTTAAACATTTTATTCAATATAAAGCTATACAAAATTAATAGTACTGCAGTTCATATTAAGAAATAAAAAATGAATACTAAGTTAGGACATTACTCACCGATGGGAGGTGGCCTGACATGATGTGTTGATTTGTTTATAACAAGCTGAAAATTATCCTTTAGTAAGTCATTCATCAGTGTGGCGGAAGAAAACTTTGTTCCATCTGAAAGAGAATGGTGAGGTGTTCTTTACTGTATACATACAGAAATGACAACAAGAACAAATCAAAATATATACAAAAGCCACCTATAGGCTTTTCCACAAAAGCAAACATCACAATAAACATTTTCCAACAGAACACATCTCCCACTGGTTTTAATAGGAAATTCCTCTCCACTCACAAAAAAAAAAAAAAATGTATGGTATCAAAACCACATTAAAGATTTTTTCGCCCAAAAAAAAAAAGTGACACTATTTTGGGTATTTCCACATGGAAGCTCCCAATTAAAGCCACAAGAGCTTAAAAAATCTATATGAAAATCCACATAAAATCTCCATCAATATCTGTACAGTGGATTCAACATGGATTTCGAGGTGGCATTTTCAGTTCAGATTTTGCCTAAGGGTATTTTTAGGAGTTGCAGCTGTTTCTGCTGTGAATTTTCCCTGAAAATTTGCAGCAAATCTTCTGTAAAACATGTATGTGTTAGGCTAGGTTTTTTTTCTGGCGTTTTTTCTACCAAAAACGCCAGAAAAACTGTCACAGATTTTCCTTGCGTTTTTGCATTTTTTCTTTTTTTTTCTTCAAAATTTGTTGGGTACTATAAAAAAAAATAAAAAATAGGGATGGAAAAAATGTATTTAACAAAATTTATATTTTTTATGATGAGATGTTTATACATTTTTAAACAGGGCAAGAGACAAAAAATTTAGTAGACAACAATAAAAATGAAGTGGGTGTTTTTTCTTTCACTTTTTTTTCTTTCACTTTTTTTTCTTTCTTTTTATATTTTTTAGGTAGTACTACTACACCCAGCATGGAACACACTGTTCCATGATGGAAGTAGTAGTTCCTATACTAACTGACAGATCGCCTTGGGTGTCAGTCCTGACACCCGATGAGATCGTCCATAATATAGCAGAGATTCCGGAGTGGCTCTATACAGCGCTCGCATCTCTGTACTACACTCCGGGCCGGACAGTGATGTGAATAAAAATTCACATCACTTATTCATATTTTCCGCTCAGAGTGGGGATTGGCTTGATGGTGGCAGACAATCCCCACTCTCAGCGGGAAATATGAACGAGTGGCTGGCCGGAGTACAGAGCAGAGATGTGAGCGCAGGAGGAAGCCGCTTCACATCTCAGGGATGAAGGATGATCACAGCGGGTGTCAGGAGTGATATCTGCTGTGATCTGTCCTTAACTGCCGGTACTACTGCTACCAACATGAAGCACACACTGATCCATGCTGGGAGCTGTAGTACCTGCATTAATAGACAGATCACAGTGAGTGTCACTGTGATCCTCCTGTATAATGTATAGATGCGGCTGGCCGCTCTTCTATGGTCCTCTGCACTGACTTATATATATACCTATTCATATTTCCCACAGAGAGTTGTAATTGGCTGGAACCATCTGGCCTATCACAGCTATTATATATATATATATATATATATATATATATATATATATATATATATATATATATATGTCAGTGCAGGGGACCATAGAAGAGCGGCCGGCCGCATCTACACATTATACAGGAGGATCGCAACAGGTGTCAGAAGTGACATGGGTGATCTGTCAATTAGTACAGGTACTACTACTAGACCCATCATGAAACAGTGTGTTCCATGCTGGGAGTAGTAGTACCACCTAAAAAATGTAAAAAAAAAAAAAAAAAAAAGTGAAAAACACACTACATTTTTATTATTGTCGGCTACATTTTTAGTGCCCTACCTGCCCACATAAATTGATCCCTGTTTAAAAATTAATTAAAATTTTGTTTTGTTAAATGCAATTTTTTCCCATCACTACTGTATCTTTTTACTTTAATAAAAAAAAAGGTATCTGCATCACTTTTTTGGATCGCTTAAGTCCAAAAAAGAATAAAAAACCGCCAGCAAAAACGGTAAAGTTAAAACCCACATGGTGTTTTTCTTGGCGTTTTTTTCACTCCCATAGACTTCTATGAGAGGAAAACGCCAAGATTTTTCTGAAAAAACGCCAAAGTCTCAACAAGAGGTAGTTTTTTGGAAAAACTGCCATGGAGCCCAAAAATTGCAGAAAAACGCCAAAAGGATAAAAAATAAAATAAAAAAATGCCACATTGAAAAACGCCAAGTGGATATGGCATTTTGCAGTTCCCTATTGACTTGCAGCTAACATTTGGCTGAGCCGTTTTTTCACAAAAAAAATGCGCCATGCAGCAGAATGGGCATTTTTATTGGCGTTTTTGCCAAAAAAAATTAAAATAAAAAACAACAAGTGGAAACCTAGCCTTATAAAGAGTAAAACCTGGGGAGAAAATCTTCAAAACAATAGATAGTTGCAGAATTGAAAATCAATTTTGCAGCAAAAATATTTTGTGAAACCACATTTTGTAGTACAGAATTGTACCTTTAATCTCAATATGAAATTTACAATTTATTCTGCAGGGTATACAATTACACAAGATCTATCCAAAAGTTACTATAGATTTTTTTAGTTGCTAATTGTTTTAAAATGTAAGAAATATGTGACTAGAGCAGGGTTCACATATGTCCAGGGTCCAAGCTCAGTGAACCCAGCCTAAACTCGCCAAAACTGATGCCAAACGTGCACTGGCATCAGTTGTTCAAAAGGGAACTCCGCTGCTAGACATGTTATCCCCTATCCAAAGGGGATCCGGCCACTGGGGACCCCCGCATTCTCCGACACGACACCCCAGCAATCTGGTGCATGGCACGAACTCCACTCCGTGCCGGATGACTAGCGATCACAGCCGCCATGCCCCCTCCATTCATGTCTATGGGAGGAGGCGAGATGGCTGTGTACTAGCGTCAAGCCCCCTCCAATAGACATGAATGGAGGGGGCGTGGCGAGACTGGTGCCCCAGGCTTCCGTGACCATAAAGCCGCAGTGTCGGTAAGAAGATTGCGGGGTGTCCCAGTGGACGGGTAAATGTGAACGGTTCCATTCAAATAAATGGGATCAGTTCTACAATCAGTTTCCATCTGGTGCTTTTTCTACAGCACATATGTGAAGGGGGTCTATCAAGTCAGTTAGAAGTAAAATGGATATTCCACAAAATGTGTGTCTGTATGAATAAAAATGAAAAATAGTTTAAGACTTTGAGCCTAAAGTGACAATGAGCATGGACAGCCCCCCCATGACACCAGCAGGAAAATGGATTAAGACAAGAAGAAAATAGAAAGCACGTATTGTAGTAGTTGGTAAGATAGAAGTAGATGCTGAACATAAACAAGATACAGTGACCCCCGACCTACGATGGCCCCGACATACGATCATTTCAACATACGATGGCCTCTCAGAGGCCAGCGCATGTTGAAGGCAGCATCAACATACGATGCTTTTGTATGTCGGGGCCATCGCAGAAACGGCTTCAGCTGCCGCCGGATAGCCGTTTACGGTGCCCCGTGTGGTCCGGTGATGGTCTCTTACCTGTCCCCAGCATCGCCGATCGCTCTCATCATAGTCATCACATCGCCGCGCACGCCGTCCCATCATCCAATAGGAGCGGCGTGCGTAGCGACGTGATGGCGGCGATAAGGAACAACGATCCAGGGCAGCTGAGACAGTCTGGAGTGGCGGGGACACCACGGGGACAGCGATAGACGGCAACATCCAGGGCAACGGTGACGGTCCGGAGCGGTGGGGACAGGTGAGTATACCTTCCTCTATTTAACATTGCACGGATGGTTCATTTGGAACGAGTTACCATCATATGTTGAGGGACCACTGTATTTGATAATGGGCTGAAGAACAATGATTTTATTTACAATAATACATAGAACAAAACTAATATTATAAGAAGCAACTATTATGACAGTTCACCTGTTGATATGGCTACTAGTTTGTCAATTCCTTGGTCTTCCTTTTGGATGTCCTTTAAAAACTGTCCCACTGTTGTGCTCATGGGCTTAATGGTGAATTGGCAACGTTCATTTCGAGATGGTAGTGTGAGCGTTACAACAGGGAGCCCATGATTGTACTGAATGATCACATCTAAAAACACAATAACATACAATAGGATATATTAGAAAATCACACAATCCTCTAGTAAATAACTAATTAACCAGGCTATAAGGATTTTTTTTTTTTTATATAAATATGTCCAGGTTACCTGCCATAAAATAACTTTTTATCTTTTTGAAAAGAAAACCCCTTTACTTACCTTCCACACTCCCCCGATGCCTCTAAAAATCGCTGCTCCCAGTGCGTTCCTCTTCCTGGTTGTCATGTTTTAGTGCAGCTCAGCGAATCGCTGGCCGTATGGGTGTCCCGCCTCAGCCAGTGATTTGCTGAGCAGCAATGTGACATATTAAGCCCCAGCGTTCTTCCTGGTGCTGGGGCTCAATACGTCACAGTGGGGGGAGCTTTTTTTTTTTTATTGCATTTAGAGCTTTTTTTTTTTACTCTGGGCACACAAAATGTTGCAAGTGTGCCTAAGCATTTTTTTTTTTGCGATTTTTTTTCCATAAAGTAGCAAACAGCCTTACCTAAGAAATTTTCAGCTTTTACTTTGCAGTTGTTGCAAATTTATGAAGTATGAATGTCACACGTACACATAAAGAAGACGCAAACCCCTCAAAAAATGTTGCACGTCAAAGCCAGATCCGAGGTTTATAAAAATGCCATTGGGGAACAATTTTAAAAAAGTCACACAAAAAGTCACAACTGAGACTTTTAGTGCAGAAGAGTTGCAGAGGATAGGAAGAATCATACGACGTGGTGTTCTAAAGTGATTTATTGTCTTATGCTTACCTGCACCAAATTTATTAACCCACCTTGATAGTATGATAAATGTGTCACACATTAACAAAGCCAAAGCAAAAAAAAATGACTTAATAACTCACTTTGTTAAGAGTTAATTTGCATTAATTTTCTCCACTAAGCATTGTCTGAAAAAATGTCTCCAAATAGCACTGAATTTGGAAAATCAGTACCTCCAATCCCCTAGGTATATATTTTACATTGTAAATAAGCACTTACCACTAGAGGGCGGTTGTGTGCTGTAGAATACCCCAGTGCACAGCTGCAACCTATGTCTTACATGTCTTGCCTATAAAAACAATAAGAAGAGAAAGTGAAATTGCATAATTACATATATAATAATAAAAGATAAAACACAATCTACAACACTTCTCAAGAAAAGACAACGTAGAGAATCCAAGTCAGTTTACAAACAGCGTGACAATGCTTCTGAGATGAAGCTGGACGCCTCATATGAAGTGTGTGTCAGCTGCGTTATGCCTGAGCTGACCACAGCTGATGACTGACTGGCTTGGCATCCAGAGTCAGGCACAACAATGCTACATGAAGTGTTTTCCTCATCAAGCTCAAAGAGTCACCACTGGACACAAAAATTCTTCCCATAGGATCAGTTCTGTCATTAGTTTCCCCTTTTTTTTGTACTATGCAAGGAAATCACGATGAAGTGCTGGATAAGTGTGAAAGGGGACTTACAAGGATATGTTTATCTTTGTTTACTAGATTCAATTACAATATCTTTTAACGTTCCACAGTTTTCTATGTTGTGGCCTAGTGTTATATTTATTTATTTTTATAAAAAAAAATAGTTTTCCCATCATCCTTAACTGAATACCCCATAATGACAAAGTGAAGACAAATTGCTAGAAAGCTTTGCTAATTTATTAACCTGTTAAGGACCATGGGCGTACAGGTACGCCCTCGCGTCCTGATACTTAGGGACCAAGGGCGTACCTGTACGCCATGAATCCATAAAGGGGCACTGGAAAACATTTTTTTTTTAGATCAACTGGTGCCAGAAAGTTAAACAGATTTGTAATTTACTTCTATTAAAACATTCTTAATCCTTCCAGTACTTATCAGCTGCTGTATGTTCCACAAGAAGTTCTTTTCTTTTTGAATTTCCATTCTGCCTGACCACAGTCACTCTCTGCTGACACCTTTGTAGGAGCAAATCCCCAGAGAAAACCTATTCTGCTCTGGACAGTACCTAAAAATGGACAGAGGTGTAAGTAGAGAGCACTGTGGTCAGACAGAAAGGAAACTAAAAAATAAATTTTACCAAAGCCCTTCTTCCTCTATTACTTAGTTTGGTGAGGTGGTCAGCTCTAGGAAAAGTCCTGTTTTTTATTTTTTTTACACTTCTGCTATTTAAGAATTATGGAGGCCACTGTGCTCTTTGGAACTTTCAGAGCAGCAGAAACATTTTTGTACCCTTCTCTAGATCTGTACCTCCACATAACCCAGTCTCTACAGACAGTTATTTCCCCCTCATAGCTGTTATTTACTAATGCATGCACTGTCAGCTGTGAAGCCTCATAGGCATGTGTCTTTCCAAATCCTGTGCAATCACCTAAGAGATGATCAGGAGAAATAGAAGGATGATGGAGGTAATGGGGCAGCGGCGCTGGCAGTCTCTGGATAGGCAGGGGCAGAGAAGCCGGCAGCAGCGGCGGTCTCTGGACCTGCAAAAGCTGCTGCAGTTCATTGATTTAAAGCACCCGTTTTAAATCATTGAACTGCGGCGGCTTATCGGTGTATAACACGCAGATAGACTTTAGGCTAAAAAATTTTGCCTGAAAAATGCGTGTTATACGACGATAAATACGGTATTTAACATAAAACTGTATGAGCCAGTCACCAACTAATGTCTGAGAATGTACACATATGAAGGGTATACTGATAGAGGGGCTATTCGAGTTAACCCTCCCCCAATCCTTAGAAGACACAGTACATGTCTGCCGAAATGGTGATCGGGTAAAGATGACTGCCAGGGACCTGCCGCTGATCACCGCCATTAAGCCTTCAGATGCCGTGATCAATACTGATTACATCATCTAAAATATCTGCAGGGCTTTGTGAGGCTCATCGGACCACTGCAGTGTGATTGAGGGGGATCTGATGACTCAGGATGGTAGCCAGAGGTCTCCTTACCTTGCCAAGCTGCTCTGCTGTGATCCATCTGTATGGTCACCCTTCTGGCTGGCTGTACAAATGGTTCGTCAATATCACTGATCAAGGCTATGAAAATGCATAGCACTGAACAGTAATAGCTATCAATAGATTGCTATTAAAAGTCTCATGTGGGGACTGAAAATAAGGGGGGAAAAGCAATAAAAAAGTAAATAAACAAGCCCCTCCTCAATAAAAATTAAATCACCCCATTTTGCCATTTTACTAAAAAAAAAAAAAAAATTTGGTATTGTCACATGCAGAAATATCCGAACTATAAAAATATAGTGTTAATGATCCCGTACAGTAAAAAGCATAAATGTAAAAAAAAATAAGAAGTCCAAAGTCACATATATGCAGAAGTAATCCCATTAAAAACTACAGATCACGACGTAATAAAATTAGCCCACATACAGCTATTTTAAACATACTTTTTTGTAATCAAAAAAAGTTTGGCTTTATGGTACAATGAAAGGTGTCATTACAAAGTACAATTAGTCTCCCAAAAACAGGCTCTCATGTGGCTCCATCGATGAAAAAATAAAAGGATGAAACTGTGCAAAAAGGAAAATGGGCTGTGTCCTCAAGGAGCTAAAGAAAATTTGGCCAAAACACCTAACCATACTCAAGCATACCTTAGACACTTTATGTGGAAACAATCTGGAGTTTGCAGTATCCGTGGCCCCTGTATGAGCCCAATGTGTATTGTGTACATCCAGCAGACTGTTTACATGCTGAGTCAGCAGCTCCCTAAGACTGTCAACGGTCAAATCAATTGAAAGTGGATTATTCTGTATGGCATTGTTTTCAGCCAGCATTAAAATATACGTTTTGGACAGTGATAGAGTGGTGTGAACACACCCTTACATGCTGTATACTCCTAGAGATCAGCGATAATCACTAACACACTGTATACTTCTAGAAATCAGTGAAAACCGGTACAATACTGTATACTCCTAGAGATCAGTCATAAACGGTACTGAACACAATTACCCCAGAGTGCAATGCCTGGGGTGCAGATATCCCTATTATAGTGAATGGCCCTAAAACTTAACTTTATTAGGATAATAAATAAAAATGAAAAGATGAAATGAAATGGTGCTCAATGTGAATTTAAAATTACATGTCACACATGCCCAGACTCTTATATAAACAGGTGGATAAACCACTTTCCATGTATAGAATAGGTGGGAGATAGGTGATGTATCCCACAACTATAAGGCATATATTGACATGCTCTAAAAACACTGATCTGTGCCCTCTCTACATGTTTCGGTGAATCATCACTGTCCTCAGGAGGTATATGGCAACACCCAAACCACACTGTATACTCCTAGAGATCAGTCATAACCATTACCACACTGTATACTCCTAGAGATCAGTCATAACTGGTACCACACTGTATACTCCTAGAGATCAGTAATAACTGGTACCACACTGAATATTCCTAGAGATCAGTCATAACCGGTACCACACTGTATACTCCTAGAGATCAGTCATAACCATTACCACACTGTATACTCCTTGAGATCAGTCATAACCCTTACCACACTGTATCCTCCTAGAGATCAGTCATAACTGGTACCACACTGTATAGTCCAAAAGATTAGTCATAACTGGTATCACACTGTATATTCCTAGAGATCAGTCATAACTGGTACAACACTGTATATTCCTAGAGATCAGTCATAACCGGTACCACACTGTATATTCCTAGAGATCAGTCATAACCGGTACCACACTGTATCCTCCTAGAGATCAGTCATAACCGGTACCACACTGTATACTCCTAGAGATCAGTCATAACCATTACCACACTGTATATTCCTAGAGATCAGTCATAACTGGTACAACACTGTATATTCCTAGAGATCAGTCATAACCGGTACCACACTGTATATTCCTAGAGATCAGTCATAACCGGTACCACACTTTATACTCCTAGAGATCAGTCATAACCATTACCACACTGTATACTCCTTGAGATCAGTCATAACCCTTACCACACTGTATCCTCCTAGAGATCAGTCATAACTGGTACCACACTGTATAGTCCAAAAGATTAGTCATAACTGGTATCACACTGTATATTCCTAGAGATCAGTCATAACTGGTACAACACTGTATATTCCTAGAGATCAGTCATAACCGGTACCACACTGTATATTCCTAGAGATCAGTCATAACCGGTACCACACTGTATACTCCTAGAGATCAGTCATAACCGGTACCACACTGTATACTCCTAGAGATCAGTCAGAACAGGTTACACGCTGTATGCCATACATTTCTAGAGATCGGTAACATGTGGAATGCTGTATACTTCTAAAGATCAGTCATAACTAGTAACACACTTTATAGTCCTCCCAGAGATCAGAGATAACTGGTTACACACTATATACTCCTAAAGATCAGTAATAACTAATAACATGCATACAGTATACTCCTAAATATCAGTCATAACTGGTAACATGCTGTATACTTCTAGACTTCAGTGATATTTGGAAATACGCTGTATACACACAAGTATGTAATTACATAGACGCATTCGCACATTCATATACACACAATTTTCATCCACACATTAACAGCTAATACAGTGACTGGCACAGGGTGGGATAATCAATATACTTTGTTTTAAAAAAAAATTAAGTTTTCTATGCTTTATTTGTGCTTAAAAAAGCTCAAGAGCACATTTTCCCCCATCTCATACACAGACTTTGGACTGAAGCCAAAACACAGGAAGTGCAGCCTGGAGTGCTGAGGGGGGGGGGGGGGGGGTGTCCAACCAACAGCATATGGCAGTTAAGTGTGAGAGGAGCTATGATTGGATGAGGCTGGACACACTCCCCTCAGCACTCCAGCATGCACTTCCTGTGTTTTTAGGCTTCGGTCTAAAGTCTGTGTATGAGATGGGGGAAAATGTGCTCTTGAGCTTTTTTAAGCACAAATACAGTGGGGATCAAAAGTTTGGGCACCTTTGTATTAATGTGCATAAAGAAGCTAAGGAAAGATGGAAAAATCTCCAGAAGGCATCATATTACAGATTAGACAGTCTTATAATATGTCAACAAAAGTTAGATTTTATTTCCATCATTTACACTTTCAAAATAACAGAAAACATAAAAAATGGCGTTGGCAAAAGTTTGGGCACCCTGCCGAATTTATAGCATGCACTGCCCCCTTTGCAAAGCTGAGACCTGCCAGTGTCATGGATTGTTCTCAATCATCATCTGGGAAGACCAGGTGATGTCAATCTCAAAGGTTTTAAATGCCCAGACTCATCTGACCTTGCCCCAACAATCAGCACCATAGGTTCTTCTAAGCAGTTGTCTAGAAATCTGAAACTGAAAATAGTTGACGCTCACAAAGCTGGAGAAGGCTATAAGAAGATAGCAAAACATTTTCAGATGTCAATATCCGCTGTGCGAAATGTAATTAAGAAATGGCAGTCATCAGGAACAGTGGAAGTTAAAGCAAGATCTGGAATACCAAGAAAAATATCAGACAGAACAGCTCTCAGGATTGTGAGAAAAACGATTCAAAACCCACGTTTGACTGCACAATCCCTCCAGAAAGATCTGTCAGACAATGGAGTTGTGGTACACAATTCCACTATAAAGAGATACTTGTACAAATATGGTCTTCATGGAAGAGTCATCAGAAGAAAACCTCTTCTACGTCCTCACCACAAAAATCAGCATTTGAACTTTGCAAATGAACATATAGACAAGCCTGATGCATTTTGGAAACAAGTTGTGTGGACCGATGAGGTTAAAACTGAACTTTTTGGCCAGAATGAGCAAAGGTACGTTTGGAGAAGAAGGGGAACAGAATTTAATGAAAAGAACCTCTGTGCAACTGTCAAGCATGGGGGTGGATCAATCATGCTTTGGGGTTGTATTACAGCCAGTGGAACATCTCACAAGAGAGTTTTAATGGGTAAGTGCTGTTCTGGCTGTATAAAGGAGACCTACACCATATTTGTCATGTGATGGCTGACTTCTATACAAGTTTTGCTATGAGACCCCAGACCATGTGTTCCCAAAAGATAAAAGAAAATATAAAACAAAATAAAAATGAACTGTTAGTGCTTATCCGGACTATAGATTATATGCTATTTAAATTAAATGTAACTCAACACCTTTGAGTGATGAAGACTTAGCTTCATGTATTAAAGCTATGTCCAATAATACAGGCCAATGCTTCATTTTTCAGTGTGGTGTAAAATGAACTAAAGCTGAATACAGATTGGTGCCTTTGGGTGACAAGGCTACTTTTTCTTTGTAACAGTTGATTTATGTGGTCTTGTTTCATGGTGAACACTGCTTAGACAGATCAAGATAATATTAATGCATACTGAACAGTGTACCTTTATGGTCTCTGAGAAGACATCCCTCACTAGATGCTATTAAATAGTGTCATAGAAGGAACATAACCACATTTACCTGAAACATAAATCAACGCTTGACTGTTATAATGTCCCAGTTCCTATACACATAAATGGGGTTGTATAGTAACACCTATAAACAGTTCTTACTTTAGGAGAGGGTTAAAGGGAGTTTGTTCTTATTGCAGTAGCAGTCCCATTTAAAAAAATAAAAAATAAAAAAGAAAGAAACAGCACAGAAAAAACTTTAGCTTGGTACACACAAGTATATATTCATACTGGAATGTGACTTAGTCCTAGGATCTGACCAACAATGAAGGATTATAAAGCTCAATGGTGATTTTTAGAGGCAGTCAAGCCCAACATTCATTCCATCCAGCCATCAATGGGGAATTCAGGACTGATAGTGGCGGACAGCTTTTCTTTTTGTTCATCAGCTTGTCCCTCCCAGATACAAAAGTTGTTCTAGTTTAATAGAAGGCCTAAATAAACTATGATGATATTCCCTTTTCTCCATTGTCTGTATTGCCCGTCCATTTGTCATACAGGCATGCATAACCTTAAGGATATATATTTCTAATGCTGTTAAAGACCTTAGTAAGCCCCCCTTTACAAGTACCCAGAGTTGTTTATCTTTAGAATGAATGAAGGAAAACCAATGCTAGAAATGATCGCATGCTTTCCTCTGTTTTGACATCAGTTGTATAAATTGTAACAATGGATGTTTCCCAGCGCTGGGCAGAGAAAAGCTGCATGCAGTGATTTACTGTCCAGCTATGGATGAAGGCTCATCATCTGTTGTGTCCGGCCCCACCATCAAGTGGCTGGAAATGACTGATACATGTGAGCCCAGCCGTGCAAGAATTCTGCTCTAGTCCAAAAGCTGGTTGTGCTCATGAAGAATTTACTGTTTATTCCAATCAGTTGTATGTACTATGTATAGGTTTATACATCAAGTATCTATCTACCCTCAGGAACCATAGTGCATTATAAGTTAATGACTGATCATTAATTTCTTTTTATTCATTCTCCATTAATGGCATTCAAGGTAAGAGCAATCATTTTGATAAATGAATAGTGCCCTTAATAACCTCAATGGTATTGCACACACCAGCAGTCCCACCTGGGCGTGGAGGAAATAAATCAAGGTTGTTAGTTCAATATCTAGGAGAGTGCTGCTGGCAGGATGAAGGCTGCTCGGACAGAACCTAAATCAATAAGGTTAATTATACACTACATGTAGTTATATAACTCAGCTGAGATTCGGGGATCCGGGATCATTACAACAGTGACATGTCATTCCAATAACAGCAACATCTCGTCTACGATGGGAACACTTTAACCCTGTACAGTCCACAAAACATGCAGGGCAAGTGTGCAGACAATGGGATAAGATCACTGGATAACTGCAGACTTAAAGGGGTACTCCGCCCCTAGACATCTTATCCCCTATCCAAAGGATAGGGCATAAGATGTCAGTACGCCACGGTCCCGCTGCTGGGGAGCTCCGGGATCCCCGCTGCGGCACTGCGCTATCATTACTGCACAGAGCGAGTTCGCTCTGTGCGTAATGACGGGTGATACAGGGGACGGAGCCGTGTGACATCATGGCTCCGCCCCTCGTGACATCACGGCCCGTCCCCTTAATGCAAGTCTATGGCAGGGGGCGTGACGACCGCCACGCCCCCTCCCACAGACTTGTATTGAAAGGGGCGGGCCGTGACGTCACGAGGGGCGGAGCAGTGACGTAACGATGCTCCGGTCCCTGTATTGCGCGTCATTACGTGCAGAGCGAACTCGCTCTGTGCTGTAATGAGAGCGCAGTGCCGCAGCGGGGATCCCAGGGCTCCCCAGCAGCGGGACCGCGGCGTACTGACATCTTATCCCCTATCCTTTGGATAGGGGATAAGATGTCTAGGGGCGGCGTACCCCTTTAAATGGTCATTGCCACCATAAACTACTAATAGATTATTTAAAATTAGGCAATTTTGCAATTTGTTTGAATTAAATGTTTTCCTTTTTTTATGGGAGAAAAGGTCTGTCTACTAGGGGTCCCCATACCATGTACATTTCTGTTGTTCACCTGTCTATGTCCCCACTGACTGTGGCAACACTCCTGCACAGTCTGAACACAGGAAGTGGAGGTGGGCTTAGCACTGTGCTGTATGCTTCTGGCCTGTCAATCACTGTGCGGGACCAGGAAGAGCTATGGCCATTACTGACAGAGTGGGGAGAGCAGACCACAGAGACAGAGGCTGTCAGCAGTGTCTGCCACCTCCCTTACAGACAACTCTGCAGCCTCTCTTCATAACTGGTAAATACATGGTAAAGGTGGGGGAAGAATGGGAATGATGTACTGAAGCTGTGAGTTTGTGCAGCAGGGCTGAGTGTGTGTAGTAGAGCTGAGTGTGTGTATGGCTGAGCTGTGTGAAGCAGAGCTGAGTGTGTGTATGGCTGAACTGTGTGTAGTAGAGCTGTGTGCTGTGTGTGCGTATGGCTGAGCTCTGTGTGTACAAAACTGAATGTGTGTATGGCTGAGTTTTGTGCAGCAGAGCTGAGTGTATTGAGCTTCTATAGTTCACTCTTCTCTGTGTAGCTACTGCAGCGGTAATCAAAGTGTAGAGCTGTAGAGAGGAGACTGAAGCTGATTGGCTGCTGCTGTCAACCTGGCAACTTAGGGCCAGGAAGTTTACAGCAGTGTGGGCAAGCATCATCACTGCCTGAGAATGCCCACAGAGTTTAGGAGAACAGCAGAAGCCTATACACGAGATCAAGGCTTAGAGCCTTTTTTTTTGGCTCAGGGATGACGCTTTAAAGGAATAGTCCAGTATCTTAAAAGTTGGCCCCTATCCGCAGGATAGGGGCTAAGAGTAAGAATGCAGGGGTCTGACCACTGGGACCACTGCGATCTCCCGCCCAGTGCCCCAGCTCTATGCATGCATGGAGTGTGTCGACCACGGCAGAAAGCTGTGGCTGACATGTCCCCACCATGCATCTCTATGGCAAAGCCGGAGATGCCCCAATGCTGTATCTCTGGCTCTCCCATATAGATACATGGAGGGGGCGTGTCGGCCATCAGTTTGTGCAGCGGTCAACACATTCCTCCATTCATGAGGAGAGTGGGCTGCTATGGGAAATTGCCGGGGTTTCAGCAGTCAGACCCCGCCCGCAATTTGACACTTGATAACCTCTTACGGACATCTCATCTCATCTCATAGGGTGACTTTATGAAGCTAGTATGCCTTGCTTTAGGTATATAAAAGCTGCAAACTAGAGATGAGCGAACTTACAGTAAATTCGATTCGTCACAAACTTCTCGGCTCGGCAGTTGATTACTTTTAGTGCATAAATTAGTTCAGCTTTCAGGTGCTCCGGTGTGCAGGAAAAGGTGGATACAGTCCTAGGAGACTCTTTCCTAGGAATGTATCCACCTTTTGCAGCCCACCGGAGCACCTGAAGGCTGAACTAATTTACACAGGATAAGTCATCAACTGGTGAGCCGAGAAGTTTGTGACGAATCGAATTTACTGTAAGTTCGCTCATCTCTACTGCAAACGTTTGCAGAAACTCTTGCTATGTGCAAAATTTGCGACTTTTTAACTTTAAATTAACCTTGCACTTACAAAGTGGGCAGGTCTTCGTATAAAGTGGGTAGCTCTGATCTAGCATAAATTTCAAAGCTTTGCACACATGACATACAGACAAAGGAGAGCAAGTGTTTAATCATTTACTCTTGGATCAGTTGTTAGGCAATGACCTAAACAAATACAGGGCGCAATCTCACAAAGAAAGTAAAGCTGACCATACACATTTTGGAAGAAGCAGTCGATCATTTAATACAGCCGGTTAAATACAGTAATGGCCGTAAATGTTGGCACCCCGGAAATTTTTGAAGAAAATGAAGTATTTCTCACAGAAAAGAATTGCAGTAACACATGTTTTGTTATACACATGTTTATTCCCTTTGTATGTATTGGAACAAAACCAAAAAAGGGAGGAAAAAAAGCAAATTGGACATAAGGTCACAACAAACTCCAAAAATGGTCTGGACAAAATTATTGGCTCCCTTTCAAAATTGTGGGAAATTAAAATTGTTTCAAGCATGTGATGCTCTTTTAAACTCACCTGGGGCAGGTAACAGGTGTGGGCAATATAAAAATCACACCTGAAAGCAGATAAAAAGGAGAGAAGTTCACTGTCTGTTTGCGCCACACTAAGCATGGAAAACTGAAAGAGGAGAAGAGAACTGTCTTGAGGACTTGAGAACCAAAATTGTGGAAGAATATCAACAGTCTCAAGGTTACATGTCCATCTCCAGAGATCTAGATTTGCCTTTGTCCACAGTGCGCAACATTAACAAGAAGTTTGCAACCCATGGCACTATAGCTTATCTCCCTGGGCGTGGACGGAAGAGAAAAATTGATGAAAGGTGTCATCGCAGGAAAGTCCAGATGGTGGATAAGCAGCCCCAAACAATTTCCAAAGATACTCAAGCTGTCCTTCAGGCTCACAGAGCATCAGTGTCAGTGCGAACTATCCATCAACATTTAAATGAAATGAAACGCTATGACAGGAGACCCAGGAGGACCCCACTGCTGACACAGAGACATAAAAAAGCAAGATTACATTTTGCCAAAATGAACTTGAGTAAGCTAAAATCCTTCTGGGAAAACATCTTGTGGACAGATGAGACCAAAAGAGCTTTTAGGTAAAGCACATAATTCTACTGTTTACCAAAAACGGAATGAGGCCTACAAAGAACACAGTACCTACAGTGAAATATGGTGGAGGTTCAATGATGTTTTGGGGTTGTTTTGCTGCCTCTGGCACTGGGTGCCTTGAATGTTTGCAAGGCATCATGAAATCTGAGGATTACCAATGGATTTTGGGTCGCACTGTACAGCCCAGTGTCAGAAAGCTGGGTTTGCGTCTGAGATCTTGGGTCTTCCAGCAGGACAATGACCCCAAAAATACGTCAAAAAGCACCCAGAAATGGATGGCAACAAAGCTCTGGAAAGTTCTGAAGGGGCCAGCAATGAGTCCAGATCTAAATCCCATTGAACACCTGTGGAGAGATCTTAAAATTGCTGTTGGGAAAAGGTGCCCTTCCAATAAGAAAGACCTAGAACAATTTGCAAAGGAAGAGTGGTCCAACATTTCAGCTGAGAGGTGTAAGAAGCTTATTGATGGTTATAGGAAACCATTGATTTCAGTTATATTTTCATAAGGGTGTGCAACCAAATATTAAGTTTAGGGTGCCAATAATTTTGTCCAGCCCATTTATGGAGTTTGGTGTGACATTATGTCCAATTTGCTTTTTTTCCTCCTTTTGTGGTTTAGTTCCAATATACACAAAGGGAATAAACATGTGTATAGCAAAACATGTGTTACTGCAATCCTTTTAAGTGAGAAATACTTCATTTTCTTGAAAAATTTCAGGGGTGCCAACAATTACAGCCATGACTAAGTATTGAACAGGTCACTATTTTTTTTTAAAACTATATTTACAAATGTGCTACAAAACCAAAACAAATAAGCTCAAAAATTAAGTTATGTGTAATATAGTGAAATTACAACAAAAAAAGTATTGAACACATGAAGAGTGGTGCAAAAAGGCATGGAAAGCCAAGACAACAGTTGAAATCTATTGGCAATTAAAAGCAATCCAGCCCCTTGTCAGTGCAAAGTAATATCGGCTGGTTCAGTGATGGCCTACAAAAAGGTGTCATTGCCAAGGTGTCACAGAAGGATAATGCGGAGGACGGCTTCAACAGGAGTGCCGGCTTTCAAATGGTGCAGGGCACAGGAAAGCGAATGGTAAGTAAAAGCAAATGTGGTTAATTCTCCCAACATGCAACGCGTTTCACTGCCACAGCAGCTTCATCAGGCATAACAAGAGACATATGGGAGGTGAATTTATCTAGATAGCGAGAGGACACGTCAGGAGGGGACAGCTCTGAAGGTCTTATCACCAACGGACAAATTGCACCGTACAAATATATATATTAATTAAAACAACATATATTGTCAAATGTAAAACAAAATGTAAAATACAAAAATACAAACAGGAATGAATAAAGAATAGACTGCAACGAACAAGAAAATAGAGAGCGGTCGCGAAAATCGCGACCACTTTCTATTTCCTCGTTCGTTGCAGTCTATTCTTTATTCATTCCTCTGTTTGATTGTGATTGGACCTTTGGAGCTTCCCCCTCCTGACGTGTCCTCTCGCAATCTGGATAAATTCACCTCCCATGTCTCTTGTTATGCCTGATGAAGCTGCTGTGGCAGTGAAACGCGTTGCATGTTGGGAGAATAAACCACATTTGCTTTTACTTACCATTTGCTTTCCTGTGCCCTGCGCCATTTGAAAGCCGGCACTCCTGTTGAAGCCGTCCTCTGCATTATCTTTCTTTCAGCCGGCTGGCTGCAGACACCATTACTACATGTACTCACCATTGTGTAGGTGGCTACACAACATTATCAGGTGAGCTTCCTTCCTAGCGTGCATTATTACCATAAAGGTCTCTCTTTTATTACACCATGGTGGCTGTATTCTCTCTTTTCAAGGTGCCACAGAAGACACTCATGTTGGCTATAAGCAAAGAGCTGTCTCAATACCTTCACAACCTAATAGTTGCAAAACAGAACAATGGTGTTGGATACAGGAGCATTTCTAATCTTCTGTATTTTGGCCCATCAGTGCTTACTGGAATATTCAGGAATATATCAGAAATGAATAGACAATTGTTTCCCCATAAATTTACCTTGACCAGATGCTTCTCACAAGGACAGAGGAGTGAAAAGAATAAACAGAAGAGTAGTCCAATAGCCAGGCCATATTTGGAGAGCTTCAAAAAGACCTGGAATTAGCAGGTACTGTGGTCTCAAACAGTATTTAGTGAGAAAAATAGTGACATGTTCAATACATATTTTACCCGCTGTATGTATGATGGCCTTCCAACCCCCAACAGCCTCCCTCTCTTCCCCCAACAGGAAGAAAAGCAGCGGGCAATATTTTTGTTGTCAGCGAGATAAGTCACAAACCAGGTGTCTTTCAGCAGCTGTCTTAAGTATATTGCTCGCTTAAAGGGGTATTCCGGGATCTAACATTTTCTCCCCTTGTAAGCGGGGCTGCGTCTCCAGTTTCGGCAACCTCCACGCCCCCTCCATTCATGTATATGGGAGGAGGCGTAACGCACCCCCCCCCCCCCCCCCCCCCCCTTTTGGATAGGGGATAAAATGTTACATCTCGGAATACCCCTTTAAGTTAGGGTCCTCTCACGTTTTTGGTACACATTTCAAGTTTCCCAATGTTTACATGTGCCTCCTTTAGATGATACTGTACAGGCATAGAGTGTCATCTGTCAACCATAAGCATTTTTCCCACAATTTTACAACATGACAATGACATGTGAATAACCCCTTAGGGAGTGCCTCTCTCCTCTCTTACAGTCTATGTTGCATTCAGTAATGAGAGATAAGATGTTTTAAACAAGTCCTACAGAGAAAGGCAAGTAGTATACAGTATGTGTAACTGAAATAGAAGCAAGGCCTGCTCTGTCCTGTAGTGAAAAATGGTTTTCGTGCCGTTTTAATTTAAGCTTACAAAGAACGTAATGTTCCCACTTGTTGGGTGAAGCTGGTAAAATGTAATGAAGCTTTCACGATTGTTCAGATTTATATTCCAATTTGACTTTAGTTTCTAGCGTCTAATACTGGTATAAATGTACACTAGAGATGAGCGAAATTACAGTTAATTCGATTCGTCACGAACTTCTCGGCTCGGCAGTTGATGACTTATCCTGTGTAAATTAGTTCAGCCTTCAGGTGCTCCAGTGGGCTGGAAAAGGTGGATACATTCCTAGGAAAGAGTCTCCTAGGACTGTATCCACCTTTTCCAGCCCATCGGAGCACCTGAAAGCTGAACTAATTTATGCAGGAAAAGTCATCAACTGCCGAGCCGAGAAGTTCGTGACCAATCGAATTTACTGTAAGTTCGCTCATCTCTAATGTACACCATACATGAGATGGCCCAAGGAAGGGATAAAAGTCTAACCTATCTGCTGATCTGTGGCAAAGTCACCTCATGCCAGCCGCTTTATTGAATTTTTTTTAAATGTTAATATTTTTTACTTCTCCTAAGTGCATACATCCTATAACACGATAGATGTTAGTCTAAGGACTGCAGAGCTTTCGTTGTGACTTTTGTATTACCCTACAAAGCTGAAATATACTGTATTAAGTTTACTTGACAACGCATATTAATTGAGAAAAACTGTATAACTGTTCAGCCGAGTGTAGAAAAAACTTGAACAAACATAACCTCTGACCCTACAAATTCTCAAAATTTTACTGAGTCTAAGAAACATGCAACAATGATCTCAGAAAGGAGCATGACCATTTGACTCTTCACACGCCTAACAAGCTTTGTACTTCTACAGTTCACTGTGAAAGTATCCATCTTCTTGGTGTTTTTCCTGTCTTGTTGCATTAAAACCAAGAATTAAAATGGATTTTAATAGGGTACTCCAGTGGAAAACAATTGTTTTAAATCAACTCTTGCCAGAAAGTTAAACAGATTAGTAAATTACAAAAAAAACAAAAAGAAAAATAGCCAGCACAATTACCGAATACACAGGTGCACGCTGCTGTGGCAAATACAGAGTTGTAGTACTTATGTACTCTAATATAGTTTAATTAATTATTATTATTTTTTTTATTAAAAGTGTGTATTTTATGTTTGAAAACCGGCCATTAGGGGTCACCCGCCTAGTGGCCGGCTGCAGGCTGGCGTGACGTCACGCCTGAATTCGGACTGATGCCTGCCGGGCATCGGTCCTAATTCATTCATCCTGCGCTCGCTCGCTATTTCTAGTACATAAGTACTACAACATATCAAAAATAAAAGTTGGTGACAGTGCCCATTTAAGGCTCCCTTTGGCAGCCCTTAGCAATCAAGCACAGATTTCATGGATCAATGTAATGCAATAGCATTGCATTGATCTAGGTTAGCCATCTAATTATGGCTTATGATATGCCCCTAGGGGGGCCAAAAAGTGTGTAAAAAAAAAAAAAATTATAATGTTTTTAAAAATATTAAAAAAATCCCTCCCCTAATAAAAATTCTAATCATCCCCCTTTTCTCATTTTGGTTTCTCATTTGGTATTGCTGAGTGTGTAATTGTCCAAATTGTAATTTGCGGCGTCAATGCAAAAAAAATTCCGTACTTTGAACTCAAAACAATTATTGCCCTACAAAATTGTGCAGTTCCATTTATTTTATTTTTTTTTCAATTTAGCCCTACATATATTTTTTTTCTGGCTTTGTAATACATTGGCCCTCATTTACTAAGAAAATCGGGTTGTAAGTCTATGTTGCTTTCTTACCCGACTGCTTTTTTCCCCTGGTATTTATCATTCTGTCGCATTCTGTTTGTCACACGTGGGTTTTGTTGGTTTTGGTTTCCAACTCCTCTGAGCTGTCGGGAAAAAATCCACAACAATTCAACAAATTCGAGTTGGAAACCTTAATAAATACGTGGGAAAGCTCAGAAATGTCGGGTTACGCCCCTTTTTCGGGTTTGGGAGAATCCACATCGGGTCCGTCGGGAAAAAAATGTTGCATCGTGTCGCAGACTGGCGCACGATGTCTGCGACATGGCGCAGACAAAGCTGCGCCAAAAAAAACCGACAAAAGAGGTCGGGTTTAGAATAGTAAATGAGGGCCAATGTGTGATAAAAACCACAAAATAAAAAGTGTATCACTGAAAAGTACAACTCGTCATGCAGAAAATAAGCCCTAATACAACTTTGTCAATCGAAAAATAAAGTTATAGGTCTTAGGCTGCTTTCACACTATGAAATAGTTCCGTTTAGGAACTTCCGTCTGCATGCAGTAATTTTTCCGCCACGATGTCCCGTCACTGTATAACGCCCGTAATGAATTACGGGCATATACGGGTGCAAACGGGCAAACGGGGTTTTGTAACGGACGGGTTTCACCGATATAGTGGCGGAACTGGTGACGGAAGTTCCTAAACGGAACTATTTCATAGTGTGAAAGAGGCCTTAGAATGTAAGGAGGAAAAAACGGGAGGGCTGTAGCTAGCTCCTTTTACACCGGAGGCAACCACAGAAAATTGTGCTCCCCCCCCCCCATCTGACCCCTATAACGCCAATTTTTCCATATACAGGGATGAGGGTAATCTTGTGTGACATGATCTGTTGTTACTATCAGAACTTTTATTAGGAAAGGGGCTTATTCACATATATACGCACTTCTTAAAATATTTTAATCACTATTTTTCAGTCTTGATAGGGACTTATATATGGAGTCTTTTGCTTGGAAAACACTGAACAACGCTGTGTTACTGGGGGGGGGGGGGGGTTCTGCTTCTCCAGTTTATGTGCTGCATTTTATTTACTCTAATTTATGTGTCAGAAAATGTTGGAAGTTGCATTTAGTTACTAGATGACTACAACACCCAGCATGCCCCGATACAGAATGTTGCACTGTATAGTAGGAAGTAAGGTTATTGTGTAACATGCTGGGAGTTGTAGTTTTGGTTTGTGTCAGCGGCAGAGCCATAGGCTGTGTCAGGGAATACTGGGAATTACAGTTAGTAACAACAACTCCCAGCATGCCCTGATGCAGCCTATGTTTCTGCAGCTGACCCGAACCAAAACTACAACTCCCAGCATGTTACACTTTATAGTTCTACAGATTAGGTTATGGTGCAACATGCCGAAAGTTGTAGTTTTGGTTCGGGCGTGTTTTCTTGCATCCGTGGGGCTCTTGGTCGGTGGGCGAGTATGAAGGGTGGGATTCTGGGGGTGCAATTTAGTGCAGGTGGTCAGAAACCACTAAAAATAAATAAAAAAATTAGCACAACTGGCAGCAGCACTTGTCAGTCCGCCCCTGTACAAAACATACATGCATACACATCATACATACACATATACATACACCGGGTCACTGTCCCCTATATTATACATTACATACATACATAGACACATCATACATACACCCGCCGCTGCTTCCCCCCATTACATACACACATCACACATATACCATACACACATCATATATACACATACACTCACACATATGCACACATCATACATACACCTGCCGCTGCCCCTTATATCATACATTACATACACACATCACACATCATATATACACATACACTCACACCATAAATATACACCATACATATACCTGCCGCTGCCCCCTATATCATACATTACATACACACATCACACATCATATATACACATACACTCACACCATAAATATACACCATACATATGCACACATCATACATATACCTGCCGCTGCCCCCTATATCATACATTACATACACACACCACACATCATATATACACATACACTCACACCATAAATATACACCATACATATGCACACATCATACATACACCTGCCGCTGCCCCCTATATCATACATTACATACACACATGACACATACACCATACATATGCACACATCATACATACACCCACCACTGATCCACCCCCCTAATCATACATTACATACGTATACAACCACCCTTCGGCCTCCTCACCTGAGCCGGTGTGAGGTGAAATCCCCAGCCCGTGCAGTGCAGTCTCCTCACACACGTCCTCTCCCCGCTCTGTATTTTCGCTGTGAATACTTGAAACCTTCCAGTGATAAATGAGGTCCTGTGTAGACAGAGCAGGGCTAAGGGAGAGGCTGTGTGTGGGGGAGGGAGGAGCTGTGGACGTCCTCATTCTCCCCCTGTCGTCTTGGTCTTGTACGTATTATGCAGAGCTGCGTTCTCCATCCTCCGGGAGGGGGGATGAGGGGGGCGTGGCTTAATCATCTCCTGCAGATGTGCGATCTCGGGCTCTGCCCTCGCTCCTGAGATCCCCTCACACCGGCTGGGAGGCTCTGAGCAGCGACCCCCGGCTACTGAAGTCAGCTGGGGGTCGCCACTGCCCCCTCCATACACCCTGAACGCCGGTGTGAGGTGTAAACTTGCATCGGCTCCTGCATCTCACACCGGCATTAAAGAAAAATAAGGGAGAAGTCTGTCTGTCCCTGCTTGCCCGATACAGGGCTAAATCTATAAAAAAATTCACCTGCCCGGCGCCCAAAACTACTTGTCTCGGGCGTCGGGCGATAGGATTTCCACATCCCTGTATATATATATATATATATATATATATATATATACATATACACACACATACACACACACACACACATACATACACTTCATATATGTGTCCCAGTATGAAGTGCTTTTTACAAGCTGAGCGTGCTTCATACCTACTGACTTTCAGCTTCTATCAGCAGCCAGGACTCATCACTAATAGACATTAGCATAATAGGCAATGTCATACATTAACCCTTCAGTTGCCACAATCAAAGTCAACTGCGATATCTAAAACTGCCGGTCAAATAGGCAGGGCTGTCCTGAACATCCATAGTGCCTTTGCAGGCTCCCAAACAGTTAAGATGACAGATCAAGGTTATTTACCCTTCCCCCTGGCATGAGATTAGTGCTTTGACTATACAGGCTTCCTCGGCAGGATGTGTAAGCAGAGTGCCAATAACAACAATCAATAATGCTATGGTATAGCACTGAAAGCGTTTGTAATTGAAAGATTTGTAATAGTCCCCAATGGGCACTAAAAAAATTGTGAAAAAATTTGCAGAAAATAACATGATTAACCCCTTAAGGATGAAGCCCATTTGGGCCTTAAGGACGCAGACTATTTTATTTTTACGTTTTCATTTTTTCCTCCTCTCCTTCAAAAAATCATAACTCTTTTATATTTTCATCGACAGACTAGTATGAGGGCTTGTTTTTTGTGTGACCAGTTGTCCGTTGTAATGCAATCACTCACTTTACCATAAAATGTACTAAAATACTATTTGTGTGGGGAAATTAAAAAGAATTCTTTTTGGGTCAATACGATTAAAATGATACTCATGATTATACACTTTTCTATTACTGTTGCTCTTAAAAAAAAAAAATCGCAAACTGTTTAACCAAATTAGTACGTTTAAAATCCCCCTATTTTGAAGACCTATAACTTTTTCATTTTTCCGTATAAGCGGTGGTAGGGGGGCTCATTTTTTGCACCGTGATCTGTACTTTTTATTGATACCATACTTGCTTATATAAAACTTAATACTTTTTTTTTACATTTTTTTTTAATAAAATGTTATAAAAAAAAGCAGCTATTTTGGACTTTTTTTTTTTACGTTCACGCCGTTCACCGTACGGTATCATTAACATTTTATTTTAATAGTTGGGATATTTATGCACGTGGCGATACCAAATATGTATATAAAATATTTTTATAACACTTTTTGGGGGTGAAATAGGGAAAATGGGACAATTTACATTTTTATTGGGGGAGCGGGTTTTTCTAATTTTTTTTACTTTTATTTTTTACACTTTAATAGTCCCCATAGGGGACTATTTATAGCAATCACTCGACTGCTAATCCTGTTCAGTGCTATGTATAGGACATAGCACTGATCAGTGTTATCGGTCATCTTCTTCTCTGGTCTGCTCGATCGCAGAGCAGAAGACCCCGGGAGACGGCCGGAGCAAGGTGAGGGGACCTCCGGCCGCCATGGTGGATGATTGGATTGCGGCGGCAGCGCAGCGGGCGATCAGATTATCCATTCAAAGTACCGCGATGCTGCAGATGCCGTGATCTGTATTGATCAAGGCATCTGAGGGGTTAATGGCGGACATCCGCGGGATCGCGGATGTCCGCTATTACGAGCGGGTCCCTGGCTTCTATCAGCAGCCAGGACCTGCCACGCATGACGCGAAGATGCTCGCTGTTATGCATAGGACATAAATGTACATCCTGGTGCATTAAGTACCACCTCACCAGGACGTACATTTACGACCTTCGTCGTTAAGGAGTTAAGAGGCACGTCTCCTTGTAAGTTTGGGCCGTTGCTGGCAAAGTGTCTACTTAAAAAATTTTTAAGCATCCCTGCCATAAAGGGAACTGGGACATTAACCTGGGTGCTTTGTGATGATTCCGCCATCTTCTTTCCTTTCATAATAGTGATTGGTTGTAAACTTGTGAAAAGGTGTGTTTGGCACAGGTTTTGGGAGACGGACAAATGTGCGCCAGATATTCAGAACTCTAGACACCAATTTTGAAAAACTGGGCAAATAGCACTGTTTGTGGCGCTAATAAGACTGCACTAAATACAAAAGTCTTTGAATTATGTCCCTCATTGTACCTTCAATGTAGTCAGCATGTTGTGTACATCAAATGGTAGAAATCTCCAGAAATCCCTTTTAATTCCATCAAAACAGGAAAGACACCAAGGATGAGTGAACACTTTCCCCAGGGACTTTATCACTATTGCTATTGTGCACATGGCAGTGCTATGGCTCAATTTTACACAGAGTCATAATAGGTACGTATGGGGCTTTACCTATACCCGCCTCTCTAAACCTTCACATTTATTTTTTTTAACAGGAATGCATGTCATATTGTTGGATGCTTTATAAGAAGTCCTGCTTCTAGGGGAGGACTGCTTCATACACAGGGCACCCTGTAGAGCATTATACAACAGCACACAGTGGCCGTATCAGTCTTTACAGGTTTAATGAACATGGCTTTACGCCTTGTACAAGGTGTCAGCATTTTTTAGGCAACATCAGTTTTTCTGCTAGACAGCTAAATGCATCTCCTGCTGGAAACATTACAGTGCGTAGGTGCAGGCACAGAGGAGGCTAAAATGAAGCCAGCTGCGATAAAATGACCCGCCACACATTCATGCAGGTCTCAAGAAATTAAAGTCCCAAGTTCAAGCAATGTCTAATACATCTTTTATAAACTTTCACTGAGATGATAACCGCTACAGATACAGTCACCCTTCTTACTTCCACTGCAAAATCACCATTACAATTGTTAGGCTCAAAAGTACTCTGGCCTGATGCGTCACCTCTGAACTGGAATCATATGTTGTTGTAAACGGTTTGGGAAACATAAGTTACAAAGTTACATTAAATGATCACAAAAGTTTAATTTGTTTACTCCCTAAACTAATTGAACGTTTTTTTTGTTTGTGTGTTTTTTTAACACAAATTTGAACTAAACTTAATTTCCATACATTTACTGTGTTGTGAACATATGCAACATTTTTTCTATTTATTTAACCCCTTAAGGACCACTGATTTTTCCGTTTTTGCGCTTTCATTTTTTCCTCCTCACCTTTTAAAAATCATAACCCTTTCAATTTTGCACCTAAAAATCCATATGATGGCTTATTTTTTTCGCCACCAATTCTACTTTGCAGTGACATCAGTCATTTACCCCAAATCTACGGCGAAACGGGAAAAAAATCATCGTGCGAAGAAATTGAAGAAAAAATGCCATTTTGTAACTTTTGGGGGCTTCCGTTTCTACGCAGTACATTTTTCGGTAAAAATTACACCTTATCTTTATTCTGTAGGTCCATACGGTTAAAATGATACCCTACTTATATAGGTTTGATTTTGTTGTACTTCTGTAAAAAATCATAACAACATGCAGAAAAATGTATACGTTTAAAATTGTCATCTTCTAACCCCTATAACTTTTTTATTTTTCCATATATGGGGCGGTATGGGGGCTAATTTTTTGCGTCATGATTTGAAGTTTTTAGCGGTACCATTTTTGTATTGATCGGACTTTTGATCTCTTTTTATTCATTTTTTCATGATGTAAAAAGCAACCAAAAATACGTTATTTTGGACTTTGGAATTTTTTTGCGCACACGCCATTGACCGTGCAGTTTAATTAATTATATATTTTTATAGTTCGGACATTTACGCACGCGGCGATACCACATATGTTTATATTTATTTTTATTTACATGGTGTGTTTTTTTTATGGGAAAAGGGAGGTGATTTGAACTTTTATTAAGGAAAGGGTTAAATCACATTTATTAACTTTTTTTTTACACTTTTTTTTTGCAGTGTTATAGCTCCCATAGGGACCTATAACACTGCACACACTGGGGATGCACAAAAATGGCCCACAAGAAGTGATCAGGGTTATCGGCGGTCGATTGCTCAAGCCTGAATCTCAGGCCTGGAGCAATCAATCGCCAAGGGGACACGCCGGAGGCAGGTAAGAGGACCTCCGCTCGTGTCCCAGCTGATCGGGACACCGCATTTTCACTGCGGTGGTCCCGATCAGCACCGCTAAGCAGCCGGGATGGTTTTACTTTCGGTTTAGACGCGGCGTTCAACTTTGAACGCCGCGTTTAAAGGGTTAATAGCGCGCGGCACTGCGATCGCTGCCGCAGGCTATTAGCCCCGGGTCCCGGCATCAGATACATGCCGGGACCGACCTGATATGACGCAGGGTCACCGCGGGGTAGTTTAGTTTCACTTTAGACACGGCGATCAACTTTGAACGCTGTGTCTAAAGGGTTAATAGCTATTAACCACGGGTCCCGGCCCGCGTTATAGAAAGGGAGCGGACTCAGGGCATACAGGTACAGAATGCTAGCTGTGCTAGGCTTCGGCCGGCTGTGGTCATCTCGCCCCCTCTATTATTGTGGTGGGAAGATTATCAGCCAAACATACTATTACCTATGTAAAAAACCCAGTGAACAGCCGGCTTACAATCAGTTGATTGCTGGGATTGAACAGCCCTAAAAATCATTGTTGGTCAGTACCACCGAGGTCAAGGGAGGGGAAAAAAGGATTGGGCATGTTGGATTTCAACATGCATGATTCTTTGTTTAAACGGATGATGCAAGCCAATGTAAGAGGGGCATTGACTTAAACCCTCTTCCTTTTGAGAATACATGCACACCCAGCAAAGTTGAACATGCATGTGTATAAGGGTGGGGGTGGGGGGATAGAGGAATAGCCAAATAATCTAGCTATATAAGGTGTATGGCTTTCGTTAGTCCCATAAAAATCCAACAGACATGCATTACACAAGGAAGGGACATAAACAAATCTGTCACATAAGAATGATAGCAACGGAATAGGATAACATTTTAGATAAAGCAGCAACATTACAGAGCAGATATTTTATGTTCCTAGTCCTTGATGTAATCTGTGTGATAACAGAGTGGAAGGAACAGAAATAGAATTCATAGAAGAATGGCATGTCAAAACAAATGTATTCAGCTGCAAGAACTTAATGTGTTTTTTCCTACAAAAGATGGTGTAAGAGGTGTAACTTGTAGCTTTTGGGCCCCGATGCAAAATCTGCTACAGGGCCCTATATCTACTTTGGGCTTTGGGGCCCCCTTAGACACCAGGGCCCTGGTGCAACTGCTATCTCTGCACCCCCTTATAGTTACGCCCGAGTCTGAGATAGTTTTATTGCATTAATTAAAAAGTAATTTGTGCCATTAACCCCTTAAGGACCCGGGGTTTTTCTGTTCTTGTATTTTCGTTTTTTCCTCCTTACCTTTAAAAAATCATAACTCTTTCAATTTTGCACCTAAAAATCCATATTATGGCTTATTTTTTTGCACCACCAATTCTACTTTGTAATGACATCAGTCATTTTACCCCCAAATCTACGGCAAAATGGAAATAAAAATCATTGTGAAAAAAAACACCATTTTGTAACTTTTGGGGGCTTCCGTTTCTACACAGTACATTTTTCGGTAAAAATGACACCTTCTCTTTATTTTATTTTTAAACATATTTTTATTGATTTTCAATTAACTGAATAACAGACACAAACAGTTCCCATAAATCCCATCCCCCCCCCACCCAAGCGAAGAGGCGGATCCCACACAAGGGACCACCACACAAGGACAATGCCACAGACAATTCCATTCACACACACACACACACACACATACATATAACCAGCCATACCTTATAAGCTCCTCAGCACCCATATAGCCATTTTAAGTCAGAGAGGCACCCCGAGTCGGAGGATCCGTAGAGACATCTAGCAACAACCATGGAACCCAAACTTTGTCAAATTTTTTGGGACATTTACTATGCGTGATATAAGGGGACATATTCATTTACTAGAGCTATCCACCGAGCCAGAGGGGGTAAGGACACATCCTTCCAGGCCATCACTACAACTTTGCGAGCACAAAACAAGAGGAAGCGGACCAAAATACGTCTATAAGAGCCCTTCTCCAACCCATTGATAACCTCCAGCAGACACACCTCTGGCGTGAAAACAAAGGGGAATTCTAAGTGATCCGACAAGAAAGTCATCACCTCCTTCCAGAAGGGCGCAACACAAGAGCAATTCTAAACCGCATGTAGAAAGGTCCCTCTTTCACTCCCACACCTAAAACAGACCTCCGACCCCGAAATCCCCATCCGATGCAGTCTAAGAGGGGTATAGTACAAACGAAGGATAAACCTAGATTGAATGAGCATATCTCGGGCGCTAACTACCGTAGAGTAATATGTTTTGACAATCTCCCTCCACATAGCCTCAGACAGAGTAGGAATATCCTCAACCCACTTCACCACAGCAAACGGATCCGGACCTACTGATTGCAATAGAGTATAACTCTGTGTAAGTGGCTTAGCCAGGTCGGCGGTCCCCAGGAGCTACTCCAGATCAGTAAAAACAGGGTTAACCTCCAGGGAGCCAAACTGCGCAGAGACCGCATGTCGCAACTGAAGATACCGGAAATGGGCATCCTGAAGGACATTGAAATGTTCTCTAATCTCAGCAAAGGAAAGACACAGTCATCTCCAAACAAGTGCATGGCAAATTTGACTCCCCGGGAGCTCCAAAATCCAGCTGCCTCCAACCCCCGTAGGTGTTCCAAATGTGGATTACCCCACAGGGGTGCCCTTGGAGAGACAACCGGCTGAGGAAAGCGACTGGTAACCACCGACCAGACCGCAGCCACCGTCTTAATATTGGCCGGTAAAGATACAGAGGGAACATACCTGTATAAAGTATTAGTCAGCGTCTCATAAGAACCAAGGAGAGCCCCCGCCAAAACCGTACAAGCATTAGAAAGGTCCAGGTCAAGCCACCAGGCTGCGTACACCAGCTGTGAAGCTAAAAAGTAATTAAGCATATTAGGGGCGGCTAGTTACCCGCGCTGCTTAGGCACCTGGAGCAGAGCCTGGCCCAACATCGGAGGTTTATTCTGCCAGTAGAATTATCTCAGAGCCCGGTTAAGTTTAACAAAAAAAACCCTTGGGAGGAATAATAGGGGATAAGTGAAACAGGTAGAGAAACTTGGGGAGATAGATCATTTTGAATATATTAATCCTACCAGCCAAGGACAAAGGCAGGGAGTCCCATGTCTGTAAGCGAGCAAGTGTAATGTCGAGGAGGGGATCTAAATTAAGGGCCATAAAGAATTGCTAGGGGACACCTTCACTCCCAAATAACAAAAGCGGGTCACCACCTGTAACCTATTGGGAAGTACAGAGGGCAAAACCCCCGAACGGGACAAGGGCATTAGAGACGACTTAGCCCAATTAACCTGCAGACACGAGACCTCCACAAATCTCTCCAACAGACAGAGCAGAGCGCTCAATGAGTCCACAGTGTCAGATAAGTATACTAAGGTGTCATCTGCATATAGAGATATCTGCTCAGTCAGGGAACCCCTAGTGACCCCCCCCCCCCCCCCCCCTAATCATGGCAGAGGAGCGAACAGCCGCAGCCAGGGGCTCCATAGCTAAAGCAAACAAAAAAGGTGACCGGGAGATCCCCAAATTAGTACGTACCCAGGCCCTGGGGTAATCATACAAAAGTCGAACCCATTTCCGAAAAACTGGTCCGAAGCGGAGGATTCGCATCAGGCACCAAATATAGTGCCACTCAAAGGAATGAAAAGACTTATAGATATCAATGCTAACCACATAACCAGGTGAGACACTCTCCACCGCTGCGGAGATGTTGAGCTGAAGTCGTTTTACATTTACATCAGTCGCTCTCCCCGGCATGAACCCAGTCTGGTCAGGGTGAACTATAGAAGAAATGACCTCCCGGAGTCTGTTTAGAAGGCTTAGGCAGCACTACAATCAGAGCCTCCCACATAGAATCAGGTAAGGCCCCAGACTCAAAGGCCACCATATACAAATTAAGGAGGATGGGGATCAGTTTCTCCTCATTCAGCCTATACCAGTCCCCCACCAAGCCATCCAGTCACCTTCTCTTTATTCTGTAGGTCCATACGATTAAAATGATACCCTACCTATGTAGTTTTGATTTTGCCGTACTTCTTGAAAAAATCATAACTACATGCATGAAAATTTATAGGTTTAAAATTGTCATCTTCTGACCCCTATAACTTTTTTATTTTTCTACATATGGGGTGGTATGAGGGCTCATTTTTTTGTGCCATCATCTGAAGTTTTTAGCGGTATAATTTTTGCATTGATAGGACTTATTGATCAAAAGTGACCAAAAATACACTATTTTGGAATTTTGAATTTTTTTGCACGGACGCCATTGACCGTGCGGTTTAATTAACGATATATTTTTACAATTCGAACATTTCCGCACATGGCGATACCATATATGTTTATTTTTATTTACACATTTTATTTTTTTTTAAAGGGGGGTGATTCAAACTTTTATTAGGGAAGGGGTGAAATGTAGGGATCGACCGATATCTAATTTTTAGGGCTGATGCCGATAATCTGCGACCTTTCAGGCGATAGCCGATAACTTATACAGATATTCCGGTATAAGTAAAAAAAATAACATTTTATATCCCGTACAATCAATGGCATTAACGTAAAAAACAATACCAAATCACAGAATAGCATTTTTTATGTTTATAACATTATATCCCAGAAAAAAATTAAGTAAAAAGTGTTCAAAAAGTCCGATCAATACCAAAATGTACCGATACATACAGCAGATTACGGCCCAAAAAATGAGCCATCATACAGCCCAGTATACGGGAAATTTTTTTTTTTTATATGGGTCAGGGATTTATTTTTTTTTATTAAAAAGTAAAAAAGATGATAATATTTGGTATTGGTGTAATCAGGCTGACCTAAAGTATTGAAATAATATGTAAGTTTGACCACAAGGTGAACGGTGAAAAAAAAGAAAATTTGCATTTTTTTTTTCAATTTTACCTTAAAAATGAAAGGTGTCATTACAAAGTATAAATGGTCCCGAAAAAAACAAGCCTCATATGAGTCTGTAGATGAAAAAATAAGAGTTATGGCAAATATATTTTGGTTGAAAAATGATTTTGTCTACCAGGACAAGTGGATTTTCATGAAGGACATGAAGATTGTGTTCCGTTTCATTCCCCTGGACAAGTCGTTTTTTTTTTTTTAACCTGTTCAGGACGCAGGGCGTACCTGTACGCCCTAAGTCTGGTTACCGGGCTTTAAAGCGTTCTCATGAGCGGAGAGCGCTTTAAATCAGGTGGGTCCCAGCTGCTAGCAGCAGCAAGGTCCCAGGTTTAATGCCGGGAACCGCCAATCGGGCCAATTGCCAGCATTAACCCTTTAGACGCCAGAATCAAAGTTGATCGTGGCGTCTAAAATGAAAGAATCCCAGCAGCTCAACGGAGCTGATCAGGACTATTGTGACAGAATTGCGATGTAAAAAGTTTAAAAGTGCCCCCCCCCCCCAATAAAAGTTTGAGTCACCCCCCTTATTCTATTAAATAAAATAATGCAAAAAACATAAAAATAAAAAAATAAAAACAACATATGTTGGTACCGGACCGGGAAGCATGCTGAAATCAGCAGACATCCCTTACCAACGCCTGGGGGTCCTGAGCCCCAGTATCCAAATCACCAGTTAATTCAGATCGGCGATCTGCAGCAATTACGGGTCATACGGGTCTCCGGTGACCCGGAAAATAAGGGGGATCGGGGCGGTCAAAGACACCCCTCCTATCCATGCTATTGGTCTATCAGAAGCGACCGACCAATAGCAGATCGGGGGCGGGGGGGGGGTTAAATTTTGCTTCCCTCGCTCTGCCCACCACGGTAATCCGGTCAGAGCGGGGGAACTGTCCTGCAATCGGCGCCGGAGGTCCCTTACCCAGAGCGATCGGGCAGTGGGTGACCCTCCTCTGCAAGCAGCGGCGTGCCTGCGACTAAGCGGTGAGTTGCTGCCTAGCAACATTTGGAGGGCCACAGTTTAGAAATCATTATAAAGAGGTCTCTAAACTGTAGCCCTCCAGATGTTGCAAAACTATAAATCCCATCATGCCCAGACAGCAAACTGCTGTGTGGGCATGCTTGGGATTTGTAGTTTTGCAACATCTGAAGGGATACAGTTTAGAGACCACTGTATAGTGTTCTCTATACTGTGGCCCTCTAGATCTTGCAAAACTACAACTCCCAGCATGCCCACACAGCAGTTTGCTCTCACGGCATGCTAGGATTTGTAGTTTTGCAACATCTGGAGGGCCACAGTTTGGAGATTACTCTGCAGTGGTCTCTAAACTGTGGTCGTCCAAATGTTGCATAACTACAACTCCCAGCATGCACGAACAGCAAACGGCTGTCTCGGCATGGTGGGAGTTGTAGGTGCGTGCCTCCAGCTGTTGCATAACTACAACTCCCAGCATGCCCATCAGCGATCAGTACATGCTGGGAGTTGTAGTTTTACAACAGCTGGAGCCACACTGATTGGAAAATACAGAGTTAGGTAACAGAACCTAACTCAAGGTTTTCCAACCAGTGTGCCTCCAACTGTTGCAAAACTACAACTCCCAGCATGCACGTTCTGTCAGTGCATGCTGGGAGTTGTAGTTTTGCAACAGCTGGAATGTACAGGGTACATTCACATGGGCGGGGGTTTACAGTGAGTTCTCCTAGCGGGAAACTCACCGTAAACTCCCGCCCGTGAAAATGTACCCTAAAAACAGTACACAAAATAAAAAGTTAAACACTACATATACACACCCTTACACTGTCCCCCCCCCTTCCCCCCCAATAAAAATGAAAAACGTCTCGTACGGCAGTGTTTCCAAAACGGAGCCTCCAGCTTTTGCAAAATAACTCCCAGCATTGCCCAGCCACTGACTGTACAGGCATGCTGGGAGTTTAGCAACAGCTGGAGGCACCCCGTTTGGGAATCACTGGCGTACAATATTTTTGGTAGCGGAGGCAATTTTAAGGCCCTATTCACATGGCAGAATTTCCGCTCATCTGCCCCAATTCCGCTTTTGAGGATTTTGTGCTGAATTGGTGCGGAATCCAAGCGGAAATTCTGCAGAAGTGTGAATGGGAGTGTGGACTCCCATAGAAGTGTATTAAGCTTTCATTTAAGGAGGAATTCCTCAAGTGGAATTCCACTTGAGGAAATTCTACAGTGTGAATAGGGCTTAATGCTTGCATCCGGGTCCGTCCCTATGCAAATCCCTAATTTAGGCCTGTTAATGTAAAAAAATATAAAAATTTACACTAAAATGCTGGTGTTGCCCCATACTTTTCATTTTCACAAGAAGTAAAAGAAAATATACCATACGTGGATGTAAAATGCTCTGCGGACGCAAAACATGGCTCAGAAGTGAGAGCGCACCATGTACATTTGAGGCCTAAATTGGTGATTTGCACGGGGTGGCTGATTTTACAGTAGTTCTGCCATAAACGCAAAAAAAATAAATGATCCCATTTTGGAAACTACTCCCCTCACGGAATGTAACAAGGGGTATAGTGAGCCTCAACACCCCACAGGTGACAAATTTTTGTTAAAGTTGGATGGGAAAAAATAAATTTCACTAAATTGGTAATTACCCAAATGTTTTCATTTTCACAAGGGAAAATAGGAAAAAAGACCCCCAAAATTTCTTCTGAGTAAGAACATACCTCATATGTGGATGTAAAGTGCTCTGCGGGCGCACTACACTGCTCAAAAGAGAAGGAGCACTATTGGGCTTTTGGAGAGAAAATTCAGAAAAGTCCAGAATTGAAGGCCGTGTGTATACAAAGCCCCATGGTGCCAGAACAGTGGACTCCCCCCACATGTAACCCCATTTTGGAAACTACACCCCTCACGGAATGTAATAAGGGGGTACAGTAAGCATTTACGCCCCACATGTGCCTGACATTTTTGGAACAGTGGTCCGTGAAAATGAAAAATTTAATTTTTCATTTGCACAGCCCACTGTTCAAAAGATCTGTCAAACGCCAGTGGGGTGTAAATGCTCACTGCACCCTTATTAAATTCTGTGAGGGGTGTATTTTCTAAAATCGGGTCAAATGTGGGGGTCCACTGTTCTGGCACCACGGGGGCTTTGTAAACGCACATGGCCCCCAACTGCCATTCCAAACAAAATCACTCTCCAAAAGCTCAATGGCGCTCCTTCTCTTCTGAGCATTGTAGTTCGCCCGCAGAGCGCTTGACGTCCACATTTGGGGTATTTCCATACTCAGAAGAAATGGGGTTACAAATTTTGGGGGGCATTTTCTTCTATTACCCTTTGCAAATATGTAAAATTTGAGGAAAAACTAGCATTCAGTATTTTAAATTTGAGGAAAAACTAGCATTCACTATTTCCAAAATAGTATGCTTTGTGTTATTTATTTATTTATTTTTTTGCTGTTCTGGCACCAAGCCTCCCAAAAACCATTTCAGCAAAACTTACTCCAAAATCCCATTGTCGCTCCTTCCCTTCTGAGCCCTCTAGTGCATCCATAGAGCACTTTACATCCACATCTGAGGTATTTCCTTACTCGGGAGAATTGGGATTTAGGGTGATTTCTCTCCTTTTACCCCTTGTAAAAATTCAAAAACTGGGTCTACAAGAAATAAAGATTTCAAATTTTCTCCTTCACTTTGCTGCTATTCCTGTGAAACATCTAAAGGGTTAACACACTTTCTGAATGTGATTTTGAATACGTTGAGGGGTGCAGTTTTTATAATGGGGTCATTCTAATATGAAGGCCCCTCAAATCCACTTCAAAACTGAACTGGTCCCTGAAAAATTAAGATTTTTAAAATTGTGTGAAAAATAGGAAAATTGTTGCTGAACTTTGAAGCCCTCTGATGTCTTCCAAAAGTAAAAACATGTCAACTTTATGATGCCAACATAAAGTAGACATATTGTATATGTGAATCATTATTTAATTTATTTGGGATGTCCATTTTCCTTATAAGCAGAGAGTTTCAAAGTAAAAAAAAAAAATGTAAAATTTTCTTATTTTTCATCAAATTTTGGAATTTTTCACCAAGAAATGATGCAAGCATGGACAAAATGTTACCACCAACATAAAGTAGAATATGTCACTAAAAAAAAATTGCGGAATCAGAATGAAAAGTAAAAGCATCCCAGAGTTATTAATGCTTAAAGTGACAGTGGTCAGATGTGCAAAAAATGGCATGGTTCTTAAGGTGAAAATGGGCTGGGCCCTTAAGGGGTTAACAGATGCCACAGCTCTCTGTTATTCCAACTTGGGGCACTCTAGGTTGTTATGTTATTGAACAATTGGCCATTAAGCAGGGCAAACTCTGTCTGAGGGTAAATAGGCAGAAAAGGACCTGCAACATACAAAAAGTTTAAAAATAAGACAGGCAAAAAACTTTTTAACATTAACCCCTACATGACCCATGACGTACCGGTACGTCAGGAGACCGCTCCCGTTCTATAATGCCATAGTGGGTCGGGCCCGGCCTCCAACAGCGGTCGGGACCCGTGGCTAATAGCGTGCGGCACTGATAGCGGTGCAGGGCGCTATTAACCCTTTAGAACGCCGCGTCTAAAGTGAAAGTAAATCATTGCCGGTTAGCTCAGGGGGCTGTTTGGGATGTCCGCGGCGAAATCACTGAATCCCGAACAGCTGTGAGACAGCAGGAGGGTCCCTTACCTTGCCTCCTGGTGTCCAATCGCCGAATTACTGCTCAGTGCCTGAGATCCAGGCATGAGCAGTCAAGCACCAGAATCATTGATCAATGGTTTCCTATGAGAAACCAGTGATCAATGTAAAAGATCAGTGTGTGCAGTGTTATAGCCCCCTACGGGAGCTATAACATTGCAAATAAAAAGTGGGGAAAAAAAGGGAATAAAGATCATTTCACCCCTTCCCTAATAAAAGTTTGAATCACTTCCCTTTTCCCATTTAAAAAAAAACTGTGTAAATAAAAATAAACATATATGGTATCGCTGCGTGCGTAAATGCCTGAATGATAAAAATATATTGTCAATTAAACCGCACGGTCAATGGCGTACGCGCAAAAAAATTCCAAAGTCCAAAATAGTGTATTTTTCATCAATAAGTTCTATCAATACAAAAATGGTACCGCTAAAAACTTCAGCTCACTGCGCAAAATATGAGCCCTCATACTGCCCCATACGCTAAAAAATAAAAAAGTTACAGGGGTCAGAAGATGACAATTTTAAATGTATACATTTTCCTGCATGTAGTTATGATTTTTTCCAGAAGTACGACAAAATCAAACCTATATAAAGTAGGGTATCATTTTAATTGTATGAACCTACAGAATAAAGAGAAGGTGTCATTTTTACCAAAAAATGTACTACGTAGAAACAGAAGCCCCCAAAAGTTACAAAATGGCTTTTTTTTTCCAATTTTGTCTCACAATGATTATTTTTTTCCATTTCACCGTAAATTTTTTGGTAAAATGACTGACGTCATTATAAAGTCGAATTGGTGGCACAAAAAATAAGCCATAATATGGATTTTTAGGTGCAAAATTGAAAGAGTTATGATTTTTTAAAGGTAAGGAGGAAAAAATGAAAACGGAAAAACCCCGGGTCCTTAAAGGACAACTGCAGCGGCATTACACTTATCCTGTGGATAGGGGATAAGTGTTTGATCGTGGGGGGGTCCGACCGCTGGGACCCCCCCCCCACCGATCTCCCTAACGGGGCGCCGCCATAAGCGCTCATGGTGAGCGCTAAGGCGCGTAGCGTCGACCTAGAGGTCGACGGTGACGCCCTGTCTCCTCCCCGTCCCCATACAGTTCTATGGGGGATGCTGGGAGGCACGAATGCTGCCTCCCCGCCTCTACCATAGAGATGTATGGAGGAGGCATGCCGGCCGCAACGTCATGCTGCGGCTGGCACGCCCCCTGCACGGGACAGCCGCGTCCCCGTACAGGAGATCGCCGGGGGCCCCAGCGTTGGGACCCCCCGCGATCAAACACTTATCCCCTATCTTGAGGATAGGGGATAAGTGTTTGTAACGCTGCAGATGTCCTTTAAGGGGTTAAACACTTACGAGTAGGGCAACCTGATATGACAGCCCCTTCTGTACGGAGCACAGGAAATTCAGTCTGAGGGAAAACTAAAGTAAACTTACAATTTGGCAGCTCACAGCCGTTTGTGAGGTGAAATAAAATTTGTGTCGTATTTTTTGAAGTCCTTGCCCCTTTTTGATAAATTCGGTGCTCAACAGCAAAAAACTGTGCAAAATAAAACCACAGAAAAAAGGACTTTGCACAGCAAAACAATGATAAATCTCCCCCTTATAGTGTTTTAGTACATCATAAAAATCACAAAGATATAATAAAGTGCAGGCGTGGCGCTATACAGGTCTGAGGACATCACACCCACCCTATGTACTCTTATTCCAGAGCCATCAGGGGTATACATACACATGGACTGGTACTTTCCAATTTATAACACCACCAAGTATCCATTCTAGTCTGTAGGACTGTCCATGTGTGTGATACAGAAATATCTGGCACCACTAAATACATCACCTTATTACAAATGAATTTTGTTTTTATTCTACAGAATGCGTATGTCTATTATATCCACTTGATTAAGAATAGATCATGGGTAACTCTGCATGCGCAGCTGCGTCTTCCACAGCTAGCCAAGACACTATATTTAGTAGATTGTTTTTTGTCATTGTGCATGCATCAAGTTACTGTTGGGGGGTTGAGGTTATATTTAGAAGAAAGGCAATATGAAAAAAAAAAAAAAGAATGAAACACTTTTTCTCATAACAGGCCTTCAAATGTCACCACTGACTTATAAATGACCACAAACCATGCATAGGCATGTTCCCTGCAGTAAGGAATCCCTTATCTCACCTGTCGTATAAACATTTCGGGATAACAGAATTGAGGGGTGAACTTGGATCCGTTAAGCTGGCCAAAACTAAATATATTAGAGGGGTATTTCCAACAACTTTGTCTGTCTTATAATAGGCTCAGTACAGCTTCCAGGTTTGGCCCAGAGCAGTTCCTTAAGGTTCAGACCAGTGGCATACACACAGTCACATACTGACATACACAAACACTAACATACAATCACAGAAAAACACACACGCTTCGCTTCAATCACTTTACTAGCTGAGGACTTTTTGATCATATGATCAAGGATTCTGCTACTGACCTTCACTGAGAATAAGTTTGAGGAGGAAGGCTCAGATTCATGGAGGGCTCTCCTAGAGAGGTCCATTCTAAAGGAGTCCGCTGTCAATAGTAATGTACACACATAGATAGGCTAGGACTCTTGCAATCCCAGCTGGAAATTTCCTGCTATGTGAAAAGAGTAATGTCATAAGCCTGACCACTGCTTCTAGAGCACATGGGTGGTCTGTAACCTAGACAACAAGTTGTCACTAAGGAAAGGTGAAAAAGGCCATGGGTATAGGTCTTTGTTTGTTGTAAAACTGTGCAGAGGAAATTTGGTGCAGTTGCTCATATCAACCAACAAGTCTACGCGGACATACTTTTGGCACCTTTTCATACTTAGGAAGGAATTTATCATTAGTGATAGAAGCTTTTTCTTTTCTATATGTAGCGCAAATTTTTGCGCAGTGAGTTTTTTTGCGTCTTTTTGTGCATCTTTTTTGATAGAGCAAAAAGCAAGTAGTCTTTTTTTTTGTGGAATGCATTTTGCAGTGGATACTAATTTATCATGTGAGTATTTTTTGTTTAGAGGCATTTTTTTTTTTTTGCACAAAAATTTTTTTAACGCAAAAATACACCATCAAAAAGGACACATAGGAAAATGTTCTACCGAGACAGTTTGGGGATGCAGGAGCCGTCCCTCAACACTGCTAAACTACAACTACTCCCATCATCGGACAAAGTCTGTCCCATGATGGGTGTAGTTGTAGTACCACAGAGCTGAGGGATGGCACTTGCACATCCCAAGGCTGTGGGACTCTTTTGGGACAGTTAGGAATACACAGACACTGTCCATGATGGGAGTTATAGTCCAGGGGCTGAATCGCAGATCACAGCAGGTCATTCTCCAGAAACCCGCTGCGATCCGCATTTATTAACTGTACAAGCCGGCGGCACGTGCGGCTCCACTGCGCTCCCCGCCGGCTCCTGTATACGCTGTCATAATTCATAATCCCCACCGCCGGGAGACAGGAGCTCTGCTTGGTGAATAGCTATTCATCAATCAGAGCTCCTGTCTCCCAGCAGCAGGGATTATGAATTGTGAGAGCGTATACAGGAGCCGGCGGGGAGCACAGTGGAGCCGCACGTGCCGCCGGTTTGTACAGTTAATAAATGCCGATAGCTGCGGGTTTCTGGAGAATGACCTGCTGCGATTTGCCCCTCAGCCCCTGTACTATAACTCCCATCATGGACAAAGTCTGACCCATGATGGTAGTAGTTGCACTGCAGCGCTGAGGGATGGCACTTGCACATCCCCTGGTTGGGGGACTATTCGGACTACTACTCCCATCATGGACAGACTCAGTCCATGATGGGAGTTATAGTCCAGGGGCTGAGGTGCAGATAGCAGCAGGTTATTCTCCAGAGACCTGCTGCGATCCACATTTATTAAGTTAACAAGCAGGCTTAACATGTGGCTCCACTGCGCTCCCTGCCAGTTCCAGGCTCCTGTATTCGCTGTCATAATTCATAATCCCTTCCGCAGGGATATGGGAGCTCTGATTGGTGAATAGCTATTCAGAGCTCCGGGGATTATGAATTATGACAGCTGTATACAGTCTTCCCCGCCTGGAGCCGGCAGGGTGTGCAGTGGAGCCGCATATGCCACCGGCTTGTTAACTTAATAAATGTGTATCGCATTGGGTCTCTGGAGAATGACCTGCTGCGATTTGCCCCTGAGCCCCTGGACTATAACTCCCATCATGAACAGAGTCTGTACATGATGGGAGTAGTAGTCCTAACTGTCCAAAAAGAGTCCTGCCGCTGGGGGATGTGCAAGTGCCATCCTTCAGCGCTGCGGTACTACAACTACTCCCATCATGGGACAGACTCTGTCCCATGATGGGAGTAGTATTCCAAGGGCAGAGGGACAGATCGAATGGGGGTCTCACTCCTGAGACCCCCTGAGACTTTTACTACTCCGTTCCCTAGTGATGATGTCATTAGGGGGCGGAGCTACACAGTCCAGGCTTGACTCTGTTCTCATTATGCATTTTGTTCCCAAACAGGGAGACTCCAGCTGTTGCTTAACTATATCCTCCCATGATGGGAGTTGTAGTTTAGCAGCAATTGGAGGCTCCCTGTTTAGGAACACACTGCATTATGTGCGCTCTCCCCAGAGGAGCAGGTTGCTGATTGGTTGGTATCTGGCTGATACTGAAAATAGGGGGAACACTATGCAGTTTTAGTTTTTTATTTTAAATAAAGGCCTGGAGGCCGGAAGAAGGACGTTCCTACGTCCGAAACAGCCGGCGTAGCCTCTGAGCGCCCCTTACCGTCTCTGTCTATGCCGTGGTGATCCCGGACCTCGGGCCTGCAGCTGTTTACCCGCGGTGAGTGCACGCTACCTCTTTTCATTGTATAATTTACAAATATGTTTAACTTTCTGCCACCAGTTGATTTAAAAGAAAAAAGGTTTTCACTGGAGTACCCCTTTAACCCAAAACTGCTCATCAGCAGCGTGGGTTAACTCTTTCTTTGCTGGGCTCCTGTATAGTATACATGGGTACACTATGCACCCCTGTATACTATGCAGTTGGCGGAGGAGGTAATTCGTGATGCTCTGCACCCTGTATATGTATATGCTATACATCACTCCTTACACTCTGTGGACCGAATACTCGGCATCCGACCCATGGAGTGGTACCCTGAAGGCAGGGAAAAAATTGCCACAGGGTACAAAAATGACTGTTTCCATACACCAGCAAAAACGCAAGAAAAACTGACAAAACGCAGGAAAAAGCTGTGACAGTTTTTCTGGCGTTTTTGCTGATGTACAAAAAACCTCAATGGAATCCTGGCCTCAAAGAAATAGAACAAAATCCCTGTGTCCACTTTTCCTGTGAGGTGCAGCTCAGGTGTACAAACTGTGTGGAGATTTAGAACTTTGTACAAAATTTATCATGTGCCTTGCACAAGTATGGTGAATTTGGTGCAATTGGACCAAATTTAGACCAACCAAAATGATCTACAAAAAACTTCTACCTACACCAACATTGATAAATTTCCCCTTAAGGTCTATGGATATACCACAGCTTACATTTAGGCACCGTTAAACATATCTCCCGGAGTACTGCTGGGGTATGGATGTAAACGAGTCCCAAGAAACCAGAAAATTTCTCTAGTTAAAGGAAATCTGTCTGACATGATCCAAGCTGCTGTGTTATGTACCTGCATTTAGAATAAAGCGAATAAAGTGATAGATGCCAGTGTTGTAAAAACCGAGAAAATGACACTTTATATCTTCTATGAAGAGCCAAAGAGGTGTTGGAGGGCCGCATCAGTGCCGCCTATGGCTGCCAAACTCACTGTGCATGCACTGCCAATTGAATAAATCGAACCAAGGCAGGAGGCCAATCCATGCATATCAATAAAGGAGAGAGTGGAAGGGGGTAGGGGAGCAGGGAGGCATGCCAGACTGTGGGACACTGATATGGCAGGAAAACACCTCTGACTCTTCATAGAAGATATTAAGTAAAATTTTCTCGGTTTTGACAACACTGACAGTACAAGCAGCTACGTAATGCAGCAGCATGGATCATGTCTAGGCGCTGACAGATTTCCTTCAGCCATATCACAAAGGGGTTTGTGTGTGAAGCGAAAGTCACTTTCTCTATGTAACTCTATGAGACACTCCTAGAGATACATACAAAAAGTTAAAATGGAACTAATCATCAGATTTTGCCATATATAACGCTCAATAAAATCTTTATCCTCACCATCCACGGAGGACGCTCCTGCACCCAGGGAGGTTGATGATATGAACTTAATAAGATGCTCCCGCCGGCCCCGTAAGTAGTTCCACTCAACTAGTCCCGTGTCTTTGGCCGGCAGCAACACCCCCTCCGCTTGATGGCCCGCGTCATCGCTCTGCTCACTGAAAAGACAGAGCAGAGCGATGACGCAGCTGGTCAATCAAACCAAAGACACGGGACTAGGTGAGAGGAACTCCCCGCCCAGGGGACTACTTACAGCCGTGGCAGTGACTAGTTTATAAGTTTATATCCTTGCCAACCCCGCAGGCAGGAACGTACCCTTGTAATGGTGAGGATAAAGATTTTACCCTATATAACGATTTGCCAAGCTTTATATAGGGTAAAATCTGATGATTGGTTCACTTTAATTCTACTTCACATAAAGCCCTGTATAAAATGGCTAGTTACAATGCAGGGCACAAGGACTCTACCCAGGTAAATAGCAAGGGAACAGAAATGCACAGTGAGATGGGGAGCAGGGAGACTGTTTATCCTCATTTCCCAAATGCCCCTTATGAAATATTATTTTTGGTTAGAGGACCTGTGGTCAGTGTAAAAATGTAGTAAAAACTATTATAGAGACAAGAAAGGAGGCAAATATTTTTCTAAAGCCATACGGAACGTGTTATCACTTTAATGAACCATGAGACATCTGGATGATTTCTGGTGTCCTCTCTCTGACCCGCTGGCCTTGATGGATAGAGATAGATTTCAACCTTTTTAGCTATAGGGTGAAATCTACCAAGCAAGACCTGGTGGTCACCAGAAACTGCCTTGATAACTCTTGAAAAGAAGCAAAAGATAGTTAAAAGCAAACAAAAAAACATTCATTATATTTCCTATGTAATTTTATAGAAAATAGGCAAGTGGATGATGTAAGCCAGTTAGGAGCTGCTAGCAGCTATTTTCTCAACAGAAAAATATGCTAAAAATAAGATAGCTGTATGTTGAAAGCTCTTCCTAACGAAATCAGCATGTAATGACATTATACAGTAATCGGCCTTCACATCTGTCTAAACCACTAAGAGCGAATAAGTATAAGGGTGAACTCAAAAGGACAGGATGCAGAAACATTTCATCTGGTTCACTGCAGCATACAGACTTGCCAAGTAATAACCAAACTGTCTATCACTACTGCAGTCAAGTAGATACCGTATTTTTCGTCCTATAGGACGCACCGGCGTATAAGACGCACCCTATTTTTAGGTGCGAAATCTAAAAAATTTAAGATTTTGAACCCAATAGTGGTCTTCAACCTGCGGACCTACAGATGTTGCAAAACTACAACTCCCGCCGTTGGCTGTCCGGGCATGCTGGGAGTTGTAGTTTTGCAACATCTGGAGGTCCGCAGATTGAAGACCACTGCATAGGAGGTAATACTCACGTGTCCCCGCCGCTCCGGACCAGTCACCGCTGCCCTGGATGCTGCTCCATCGCTGTCGCCGTGTCCCCGTCGCTCCGGAACGTCTCTGCTGCCGGCCGGGTATCCTCGCTCTCCGTCGCCGTCATCAAGTCGTTAGGCCCGCCGACGCACGTACGCGACGACATGATGACGAGGAAGGAGAGCGCCGGCCATACAGGGGATCGCTGAACGGAGAAGACACCGAGGAGGCAGGTAAGGTCCCTCCCGGTGTTCTGTAAGCACTAACCCGGCTATTCAGTCTGGCTGTTCGGGACCGCCGCGGTGGTCCCGAACAGCCCGACTGAACAGCCGAGTTAGTGTCACTTTCCCTTTGATCGCCGCGTCTGAAGGGTTAATACAGGGCATCACCGCGATCGGTGATGTCCTGTATTAGCCGCGGGTCCCGGCCGTTGATGGCCGCAGGGACCGCCGCGATAGGGGTGTATTCGCCGTATAAGACGCACCGACTTTTCCCCCCCAGTTTTGGAGAAGAAAAAGTGCGTCTTATACGGCGAAAAATACGGTAATTTTTATTGGCACATGATTTATGGCAGACAACATGTTTTGGGGATCAATCCCACTTTTGTACACATTGCTGTGGATCGCTGCAGATCCGTTCCGTTTGATCCTACACTAAGGGTACGTTCACGCGTGCATATTTCTGCAGATTTGCTGCCCATTGACTTCAATGGGTATCAAATTCTGCTACAGCAGATCTGCAGCAGAAAACACACACATGTGAATTTACCCTAAATATGAAAGATGTGAAAAAAAAAGACCTAGACAGGTGAACATTACAGCTGCCAACCTCTGCCATCACCATTGTAACGAAAATCCATAATATAATAACCATAGAAATCTATAAATGACTATATGTCTGCATACTGTTAATTTCATATAGAAGCTTTCTTTCATGGATTCATACAGAATCAGTTGCATGTTTTACCATCTGCAGTCTTACAGGTGTATTCTCCCATATAAGTTTTGCCGTATAGTCCATAATAGGGATCGACCGATATCGATTTTTTTAGGGCCGATACCGATAATCTGCCACCTTTCAGGCCGATAGCCGATAATTTATACCGATATTCAGACACCCCACCCCCCACAGATCAATGATTTAAAGCGGGTGCTTTAACCCCTTAAGGACACAGGGTTTTTCAGTTTTTGCACTTTCGTTGTTTCCTCCCTACCTTTTAAAGATCATAACCCTTTCAATTTTCCACATAAAAATCCATATTATGGCTTATTTTTTGCGTCACCAATTCTACTTTGCAGTGACATCAGTAATTTTACCCAAAATCCACGGCGAAAAGGAAAAAAAAATTATTGTGCGACAAAATCGAAAAAAACAAACAATTTTTTAACTTTTGGGGGCTTCCGTTTCTACGCAGTGCATATTTCAGTAAAAATGACACCTAATCTTTATTCTGTAGGTCCATACGGTTAAAATGGTACCCTACTTATATAGGTTTGATTTTGTCGAACTTCTGGAAAAAATCATAACTACATGCAGGAAAATGTATACGTTTCCTCTTCTGACCCCTAAAACTTTTTTATTTTTCCACGTACAGGGCAGAATGAGGGCTCATTTTTTGCGACGTGATCTGAAGTTTTTATCGATACCATTTTTGTTTTGATCGGACTTTTTGATCACTTTTTATTCATTTTTTAATGGTATAAAAAGTGACAAAAAAATGCTTTTTTGGACTTTGGAATTGACCGTGCAGTTTAATTAATGATACATTTTTATACTTCGGACATTTACGCACGCGGCAATACCACATATGTTTATTTTTATTTACACTGTTTTTTTTTTTTTTATGGGAAAAGGGGGGTGATTCGAACTTTTATTAGGGAAGGGGTTAAATGACCTTTATTAACACTTTTTTTTAACTTTTTTTTGCAGCGTTATAGCTCCCATAGGGACCTATAACACTGCACACACTGATCTCTCATACTGATCACTGGCTTGTATTAACACACCTGTGATCAGTGCTATCGGCGCTCGACTGCTCCTGCCTGGATCTCAGGCACGGAGCAGTTATTCGTCCATCGGACACCAAGGAGGCAGGTAAGGTCCCTCCCGGTGTCCTGTAAGCTATTCGGGACACCGCGGTTTCACCGCCTCCTTGGTGTCCGAGGAGGATGTAAATATACGTCCTTCATCTTTAAGGGGTTAAATCAATGAATTGCAGCGGCTTTTGCGGGGCCAGAGACCTCCCTAGTCCAACCACCACCGCTGTCCCATTGCCTCCCTCATCCCCGGTTTTATAATTACCTGTTCCCGGTGCCCGGGGTCCGCACTACTTCTGGCTCCGGCAGCGTCCTGAGCTGTCACTGTGCGCGTTGAGGACGTCACTCGTCATTGCGCAGTGCACAGGACGCTGCAGGAGCCAGAAGTAGTGCGGACCCCAGGCCCCGCGAACAGGTAATTATAAAACCAGGGATGGGGGGAGGCAATGGGGCAGTGGCGGCGGCGGTGGTCTCTGGCCAGGGAGGCAGGGCGGGGCATTAACCGCAAGGTAATTGCTGATACCGATAATGTTCAAAATTGTGAATATCGGCCAATAATATCGGCCAAACCGATAATCAGTCTATCCCTTGTCCATAATACCAACTATGTGGTTTACACAGTGTCTGTGTTTGCTGTGTGCATGAAAATCAAATTAGACCAAAAGGGGACTAAAGAGGCCAAGAAACACAACTAATTACCTAACCCCAAGGCCGTAGCCTGGGGTGCAATACACCTCTAAGTAGTACCCCCTAAAACATAACTTTTATTGTGTGTCCAAATAAAATAAAATTGTATATGAACCCAGTGAGATCAATGTTAAAAACGGGATGTCAGGTAGGTTAGTGTTTGTACGATCTGAGCATCATTGCTCCACTATAAGGGGTTCTGCAGTAGCCCAATACACCTACTCTGACATCAACTAAAAACGCTCTAGATTGCCGCCTCTACATGTTTCGCCGTCCCCACGGCGTTTTCAAGAGGCAAACTTGTTGCCACTAGTTTGCCTCTTGAAAACGCCGTGGGGACGGCGAAACATGTAGAGGCGGCAATCTAGAGCGTTTTTAGTTGATGTCAGAGTAGGTGTATTGGGCTACTGCAGAACCCCTTATAGTGGAGCAATGATGCTCAGATCGTACAAACACTAACCTACCTGACATCCCGTTTTTAACATTGATCTCACTGGGTTCATATACAATTTTATTTTATTTGGACACACAATAAAAGTTATGTTTTAGGGGGTACTACTTAGAGGTGTATTGCACCCCAGGCTACGGCCTTGGGGTTAGGTAATTAGTTGTGCTGTGTGCATGCACCCTAAATAGATAAATCTCCCTATACTGTACATTTCTGTCATTTCTCTGTTTTAGGGGAACTTAGGAAAGAACACACATTGCAGATACGCTGCAGATTTCCTGAAACAGAAAATGTGCCAAAGGCAGAAGTAGATCCAACTGAAAGGGGAGAGTATAAAATCTTCCTTTATATTTCTCCTTTAAATCGGACCTACTTCTGCCTTTGGCACATGTTGCAGTGTGTCTGCAACGTTTTCCTACCCTTAGGGTACGTTCACACGTGCATATTTTTTTTGCTGCAGCAGATTTTGCTACCAATTGAAGTCAATGGGCAGCAAAATCTGAAGCAGATCTTCAGTAAGAATATGCTGCTGCATATTTTCGACCTATTGTCAATAGGTGGCAAAATATGCAGCTGGTTTTGCTACTCTATGACGTGAGTAATAATATACACAGCAGCAAATATGCTGAAAAATATGCTCCCTGTTACCCTACCCTAAAGCTGTATTAACATGCGTTGGTTAGGATGTGGTTATAGGTCAGTGGTCTTCAACCTGCGGCCCTCCAGATGTTTCAAAACTACAACTCTCAGCATGTCCGGACAGCCAACGGCTGTACGGGCATGCTGGGAGTTGTAGTTTTGCAACGTCTTGGAGGTCCACAGGTTGAAGACCACTGTTATAGCCTATGACCAGATGTTATCCGGTAATTCAGCAGTTCCTAGCCTTACACCTTGTAAGCTGCATTCAACTTTAGGTGATAGGCAGGAGCCACATTTAACTCAGAAATGGAGAAGAGAAATATTTAAATTGGAGAAATAAGAATGAACACATTTCCTGAATATATTTTTGTGTGAAGTTTAATACAATGGTACAACAGACTGGCACTGTTTAATGGTTAGAATATTTCTGCAATAGTATCATTTACCAGTAGATATGGTTCTAACTATGGAAAGCAACATGGCTCCTAAGGCACTGGTTGGGTACCATTGTGTTAGACACCAGTATTACTAAATACTCAGGTCCTATGGCAAAGCACATGAGCCATTGGTTGGGGATCACTGCGGTAGCAAATGGGAAATTATGAAAAACGGAGGCGCATACTCAGGGTATTTTGTTGCTTTTCCTTATGATCTGAAAAAATGCATGTAAAAACTGCATTCTAAAAATAAAGTAGCATTTGTAAAGCAGCACCTTGAGAACAGAAGTACAGATTAAATAATTATACTACCATAGTGCTTACAATGGCATCTGGGTGGTAATGTGCCATGTTCCACTGTGCTTATTGCTCAGATAATCGATACAATTACTGAACAAGCTGTTATTTTAATGTAAAATGTAGCATTCATTTCCATTTTCTTAGACATTCCTAATATTCAGAAGGGTAATTTAGCTACCAACCTATAATACAGCCGTGGCAGGAAATACGGTTCACAGATGCTGCGGCAGATTGGAATTTCAGCTGGCGCTCTCCAGCACTGGCTTGCCACTGTAAATGATGTGTGCCCAGGGGGAATGCATATTTCACAATATCAGCAGTTGGCATATTTGTTTCCAGGGATCAAAGCCATAATCAATACTGTTGGAACAGTGAAGACAAATCATCTTAACACTCGGCCTTCTTCCCTGGGAACAGGCAAACTGGCCAATTTAATCTTCTGAAGTACTTTATAATCCAGATCTTGTACAACTTTCCAGATGTGCATTAACTCGTATACCTCCTAAAGTAATTATAGTGCATAGCCATACAGGAGACTGTTCTCACATCCCTCAGGCCTGGAGAGCTGACATAGGCAAGAGGAGAGGTAAGCAGAATCTGCTGGCCAGAGAGGTGGAAAGTGAAGAAATATGATCATGCCTTCTCGGGCGATCAATGAATAAATGGCAATTGTCATCAAGATAGAATAATAAAGGAAATACAATTCTGCTGTCTCACACAGACACGGTGTTCTAAAGAATGGATCTGTAAGCTGGGTTCACATGGTGTTTTGAGTTAACTTTTCACTGTTTCCATTTCAATACGTTTAATGTTGCTGTGTACAAAAGCATAGTCGACTACACTACTGTAAACAGCAACATACAAAATGAACGTATATAATAAAATGCGTAATCACAGGGAACTCAACCTATCACCGGCCAAGGCAGAACATCGATGCGGCCGGTGATAGGCCGGTACAGCTCTCTGACGTTCCCATCCCCAGGAAGCAGGTGAGGCCGGTACCGAAGGTGAGTTAAAGTTTATTTTGTTTATCTTTTGCAGCCCGGGCATAGAGATACAGCGTACAGTACAGAGTTCCAGCGCCGGCGGCCCGCAACAAACAGGAGGATGAGGAGGGTAGCGCCTGCGGGTGACATGTGATTAGTTCCCCGATGGGGACAGCGCAGCGCTGGGTTGATAATTCATTCATGTTTTCCAGTGGAGTACTCCTTTAAAAGCTCAGTTGAGCACAGCTGTGCCACCTCTGAGGCACATGAAGCCATTGCTTCCTTATTTATCTACAGACAATAGGTTACCTCACAACTTATGTGAGCTTGGCTCTACTCACTTCTGCCACATGGTTGCCTATAGAAATCAGGCTGTGGAAATTCCGCCATGTGCACAGTGCAGCAAAATCCCATTAGAATTCCGCACAGAAATGCTGTCATGTCATTATATCCTAAGGCTGCACTAAATTTATCAAACAGCTTGAGCCACTGATAAATGTCTTATCTTTAGACTGTCTAGCCTTTGAACCACTAGAAGTATATAAATCTGGGTCATTCTCTTAGCATGCGTTCAGTCAGTATTCTATTTTGCCAACTTTATTGAATAAGGTGCTAGACTTTTCTTTCCAATATAACAATTAAACAGGGCTTGACAAATCTCAGGCACCAAGTCGGAATAGTGACTTAGAATTACTAAAAAGGAAAGGGGCATGACTGATCAAGTTAGAACGTCCACTCAAAAATGCAACCACAGAACCTGAGGCTTTGTTGACTGCCAATATGATTGGTGGCTGCGATGGGCATCAGTTTAAAGTGTATTTAGGTGAAGCATATTAAGGATTGTATGCACTACTTAGGAAGCAGGCAGCACAAGGCTATCTCATGCCATTTCTCAATCCTTGCTCTTGCCCTGTGTGTGAGGGTTCAAGACCGGAGAACGATGGGGGCTGCTTGCGTCAGGCAACAGTACCTTTAAGTCTTCGCACTTGACTGACACAGAAGGGGCCGTCTGGTAACTCCAGCACTTTTCTCTAAGCCTGCTTTCAGAATGGCACCTCTGCTGGGCCACAAACCGTTCCTGTTGGTGAAGCAGTTAAGAGAGGCACCTGTCGATGGAGAGGACGTCCTCATTGTAGAGCACAACAAGAAAGCATTCCTGAGCCGGGAGTATCCTTTATCACCTACCGTAGGTTACTCAGAGGATTTACTGGCTCCTAGATTGCTAACAAATTTGTCGAGCCCTGCTGTAAACTACATACCATGGTAGACCTATGCTGTATAGAGTACACATGTCTGGGAAGTAGGTTTATTTCACAAATACATGTCAAACATTTAACCATGATGTGGTGTCAACAGAGCTTTACAGAAATAAGGATGTGGTCCACTAATTGTGGATACACCAAAAAAAGGTAAAAATCTGACTGAATCACTAAAATATATCCCTGCCACATGGTATAGAGCCTATATGTATTATTCTGAGTGCACTTAGAGATGATGATTAGCAGAATGATGGACTTGTTCTCAGAAGCAGATCAGCTGGTGGACAGAAATAGACAAATAGTTTATTTATACATGAGCATTGGTCTACAGGCTGGACATGGTCATTATCTGAGAACTATCTGCTATAGAAAATATTGATGCAAATAATTTTTATAAATGAGTCACGTAATAACAGGACCCGTTAAAAAATATCCAAGTCACTTGTATTATATAGGTGACCCAATTTAGAATGACTGACATAGTACAGTGCTGCTTTAAGTCACAATATTAATACATTCTATAATGAATATTGGAAGTTAAAAGGGATATTCTGGCCAAATACATCTTATCCCCTATCCAAAGAATAGGGGATAAGATGTCTGAACACCAAGGGCCCGCCGCTGGGACCCCCTGCAATCTCCGTGCAGCATCGGCATTCTATGCAGGGCCACGTCACCAGTCTAGGAAACCTCTTTGACTCGCCACCTCCATTCAGGCCTATGGAGGGGGCATGACGGCCTTCACGCCCCTCCTGTAGACATGAAAGGGAGTAGTTGGAGAAAAAGACGGCGCTTGCAGAATTCTTTCTCCGGCTATTCTCCCCTGGTTCCCTGACGCCCATCACACTGCCGTGTCATATCTGCAGTGTGAAAGTAGCCGAACAGTATGATGGTAATATGTATGGTGATAAGATTTCCTCTTTCCTTCCTCAGTGAACTTTTTTTTATATAGATGATGGGGAAGATAGCGGTCAGACCCTGGGAGGGGTCAGGAAGGGGGGGGTGGGTAAGGGGCCCGAAATTTATCATGGCAGTCCTGCCTAAGGCTGTAGTAGAAATCTGTCAGCTCTGGATGAAGTGAAGTTCTCTCACTCGTTACTGGTGCCATATTTTTTATTTACAGCATCTAAGGGATTAAACAGATTTAATCAAAGTTTTATTCATTCTCGGATGTTGGAAAGTTGTAGATAATAAATAATGTTATAGAAAAACCTGCCTATCAGAACTGGAAAGGAAAAATAGCTGGCTACTTACATTATACCCTTGGTACTACAACTATGCCTTCAATTTGTTTAGAATGTTATATTTCATATACTGTTTCAATAAAATCTAGAGTAAAAAAAAAATGGATAAAAATGATTGCTAACTTGACAGGATGATGTTTGTTGCAGGGATCTCTAGTACAATTTATTTCAGAGCAGAGTTTATGTTTTCTTTAATGTAGTGTTCTTGTATTTTCTGTGGAGGAAAAGCACATGATCATGATGAAATGTGCAGATCTGCAGTTGTGAATTTAACCGGACAGGCTGCATTGTAGGCCATGTATTCCAAACAAGATGAGGGTTTTCATCTTATCTTTTGCATGGTTATAAAATTCTATGTTTGTATTAGCTCTTAAAAGAAACTAATGAAGCTCGGGTTTAGTGTCCCAAAACTGTTTGTATGAAGCTCCTCCGCTCCAGGAAAGTAACACACCTTGCCACTTTCATTGCCTGAAGCCTGGTATTGTATCCTGGGTTCAAGCGCAGGCGCAATTGTGCTGCTAAAGCCGAGAAAACTGCACCAACTTTATTGCATATACATCAATCAGCCAGAACATTAAAATCTAAGGCTGCTTTCACACTATAAAAATTCATCCGTTACAAACGTCCGTGAGAAAAGCCCTGGTAAACGGCCGTTAAACAATTCCATTAAAGTCTATGGGATTTTTTGATTATCCTTTATGACCTGTTATAGTCCGTCATGAATAACGGCCGTTAGTTGTGACGGAAGAAATAACGGCACATGCACTAATTTTTGTTCCGTCACAAGAAACGGGTAAATTAACGGCCGTTATTTTTAACTTTGAAGTCTATGGCTGACGGATGAGCCTTTATGTCATCTGTTTGCACACAGTTTATTATATCCGTTATTACTTCTGAGCATGCTCAGAAGAGGTGACATCAGCAGACTCCTGCAGTGCTGAGGGAGGACTACTACTCCCATCATGGAACAGACTTGTTTCCATGATGGGAGTAGTAATAGGCTAGATTAGGGTTTTTACTACAACCCCCATCATGGAACAGAGTCTGTTCCATGATGGGGGTTGTAGTACAGGGGCTGAGGGATTGATCGCACCGGGTTTCACTTCTGAGACCCGATGCTATCAAAAGTTATTAAGCAGGGGAGCGAGCGGCATGCTCCGCAACCCTGCGATGTATCAGTGTGTTTTACTTTCATTTTTTAATCCCCCGCGGGGAGCCCTGAATGGCCGATCAGGGCTCTCAGCGAGAGATTGAAAAATCAACTTTGAGAGTAGCAGGGGCCAAAGAGCACTGTGGGGGGCAAGATATATAGCGCTGCAGAGGGGGGGGGGGGAAGACATATAGCCTATATATCGAGCCCCCCAGCAGCGCATTAGATATGACCCCCGCAGCGCATGTATATGTGCCCTCGCAGCTCTTCTATATACATGCCCCTGCCGCCGTATGAATGAAAAGTATTTCTATTTTAGCAGCGCACAGAGCCGGCTCCCGGCACTATACGCTGCTAATAGAAATACCTTTCATTCATATGGCAGCAGGTGTATATGTATATAGAAGCACTGGGGGGGGGGGGGGGGGGGGCAGATAACGCTATATGTCTGCCCCCCACAGCTCTTCTATATACACATGCCCCTGCCGTCGTATGAATGAAAAGTATTTCTATTAGCAGCTCATAGAGCCGGCTCCCAGCACTATCCGCTGCTAATAGAAATACCTTTCATTCATATGGCAGCAGGTGTATATGTATGTAGAAGCACTGGGGGGGGGGGCAGATAACGCTATATGTCTGCCTCCCACAGCTCTTCTATATACATATACACCTGCCGTCGTATGAATGAAAAGTATTTCTATTAGCAGCGCATAGTGCCGGGAGCCGACTCTATGCACTGCTAATAGAAATACCTTTCATTCATACGGCGGCAGGGGCATGTGTATATAGAAGAGCTGTAGGGGGCAGACATATAGCGTTATCTGCCCCCCCAGTGCTTCTACATACATATACACCTGCTGCCATATGAATGAAAGGTATTACTATTAGCAGCTCATAGTGCCGGGAGCCGGTTCTGTCCGCTGCTAAAATAGAAATACTTTTCATTCATACGGCGGTAGGGGCATATCTATGTATATAGAAGAGCTGCGAGGGCACATATACATGTGCTGCGGGGGTATATATTTAAAGCGCCAGCAGGTATATATTTAATGCGCAGACGGGGGTCATATCTAATGCACTGTTGGGGGGCTAGATATATAGGCTATATGTCTGCCCCCCCCACCCCCTCTGCAGCGCTATATATCTTGGCCCCTGCTACTCTCAAAGTTCATTTTTCAATCTCTCGCTGAGAGCCCTGATCGGCCATTAAGGGCTCCCCGCGGGGGATTCAAAGATAAAAGTAAAACACACTGATACATCGCAGGGTTGCGGAGCATGCCGCCCGCTCCCCTGCTTAATAACTTTTGATCGCATCGGGTCTCAGAAGTGAAACCCGGTGCGATCAATCCCTCAGCCCCTGTACTACAAACCCCAACATGGAACAGAGTCTGTTCCATGATGGGGTAGTAGTACAAGCACCAATGTAGCCTTCCCAGCTGTCTGCAGACTCCCGCAGCCGGGAAACTACTACTCCCATCATGGAAACAAGTCTGTCCCATGATGGGAGCAGTAGTAGTCCCGGCTGTGGGAGTCTGTAGGCAGAGCTGTTTGGCCATACATGAGGGATAACGGTAACGGATGAATATTTATTCAGCCGTCAGCACCCTTTATTTCATCCGTTATTAAACATCCGTTTTTACACAGAAAATGGACATTTAATAACGGATGAATGCTCATAGTGTGAAAGCAGCCTAATATGGTGCAGGCCATCCTCCAGCCACCTCTGATGGAATTCTGTGACACCAAGACAATAGCAGCAAATCCTTTTAAAGGGGTTTTACTGTGAAAATTGTGTAAACAGGTCTAAAGGTCTAAATTCATTATGTGAATTAAAACATACTTGCAAATACAAGTAATTATCAGAAATTCATCAGCCCTACCAATATAGACTGGATGCTCTTTTGCTTTTTGCCGTAGGATACGTCCTGTAGACATTTTCCTCTTCTGGTCAGGTGTGCTCAGTTCTCTTCACACACAGTAAATATACCGCCAAATAGACTGCAGCATACAGCTGCTACACTGAATACAGTTCACTAACATACCTAGGTATAAGTAAGTCTGCTTGCCTGGCTGAATATTCATTGGCCAGGATGAGGTAAATGTACTTCATATAATATTATGTACTGTATAGCTTCTATATTACAGGATGTAACAATAAATGCACCTGGGAAGATTGGAGGTGGTGGGGGGGGGGGGGATATTATTCACTATACAGTAATAACATGTGAGGAGAGAGGCGATAACTTTACCATTATGATGATAAAATTCTCTGTACATGTCTCACATTATGCACAACAGGAATGAACATCTACACAATTGACTAAGCCTGGTCACCAGTTCACCGTTGTCCTTGCTTGCTTCACTTTTACCAAGTTCTATAAAGTGCATGCTTGAATAACATAAAAAATATTGCTAAGAACTGTTCACTTGCTGCCCAATACATCTAACTCCATGACAATAGCCTTGTCAGGATATAATAAATGTTAGTCACCCTGTCAGTGGTTTTAATGCTTTTGTACGCTCTTCATATGTGTTACGATAAGTGATACATATCCAGAATCCAAGATAATTCAGTGTATGACTTTTTATCTCTCCCCCACAAAAAAAGCATCTGGTGGGTATTTTGTCGAGTTCTTGGATGATCTCCAGAAACACTATGTGCTTTCATGGTACAATTTAAAAAATATGTTAGCTAGAATAAAGAACTGGGCAGTCCAAAATCACAGCCATACAAGAATCACATAGGTAAAATGTCCCACTTTGCATCAGTGCAAAAAGCGTTTTACAGGAAGAGTTGTCATTCTATAGTTCACAGAATTTTACAGATAATTTTTTCCCCACTGTTTGGACACGATTTCAATACCTAAACGTGCTATGTATTCCTACTTAATCCATCTCTTCTGAGAGGTCTAGATTACAAAAAAATTCTACAATGCTAAGCGCTTAGGAGTATGGCCTAGATTATTCTCGTCTAAGTGTATATTACAGTCGCAGAAAGTTGTAGGTGAAATTCCAGCAAAATATCGTGCCCCTACCATGATTCCTATTTAACTGTCTACTTTCTGCGCAATACCAAGCAGAGGCATCAGGGTGGTTGCCACTGACCACTGGTCTGCAGTTCAACAGGATTTGGAAAAAAAATCCCTGATTCGGAAGAATGGTAACATTTTCATTGAACTTGTTACAATATATTTTTATATAGTATAAAATAGATAACAGGTATGTGTATTATTGCTTATAAAACTATAAACTTCATAAGCATGTGAATAAGAGATACTATGCAGTGGGTCGAGAAAAGTTTAAAAGGAATCTGCCTGCAATATAAGCTCCCAACACTGTAGACAGTTCCATATGGCATGTAGCATCCAGGGCATCCCAGCTCTCTGTCCAGCTCTTATTGACAGTTCTAGCAGCCAATGAGAAGACCTCTCTTTACAGCGGAGAAAGCGGGCTGTTCCCAGGACACTACAAGATTTGGTATATTTAAAAGGTTTATTCCACTTATATTTACTTATTCCCAGGGACCTCATCTACCCTGGAACTTCAAATAAATGGAGCGGCTAGTCACGCACGCGCAGGGTTGCTCTATTTTTTGTCTATGGAGCTGCCTAAGATAGCTGAGTACAACACTCGGCTATCTCTGGCAGTTCCCATAGACCTGGGGCCCCATTCTAGAGGTTTTGGTGGTAGAAGGGGTCTTAGTGATTGGACCCCCACAATCTGACACTTCTCCCCAAACCTGTGGATAGGGGATAAGAAAATTGGAGCAACTTGGAACACCTCTTTTAAGTCCTCCACACTAAAAAGATTCAGTTTAGCACAATGCACAGGGAGGTGCAGTTGAGGATTGCTCTACCATGGGTCACAAAGATTTGTGATTCTTTCCTTGACTGTGTGATCATATTTACATTGAATAATTTCCAAAGAAAATGTATAGGGAAAAAATAGAAATTTCAGAAACTGACATTAAAGGCTATGGGCACCTTTGAAAAGTTAATACTTACGGTATTCTGATGCATGAAACAAGGTCTGCATTAAAATTGCCTTGTATCTGCTCACCTCTCTTTCTGCAGCCAGTGTACAGCTGTCTACTCTTGAGCCAGTATGTAAGCACCCCCCTCACTGCTATCTTTAACACTGAGAGCAAAAAGTCAATTTGGTGGATTTATCTTACTTTTGTCTGATTAGCAGCTAAATGGTATGAAATTTAAAACCGGTTCCAATTTAAACAAAAGAAAAAAATCTTTAAAATAAAGAATCTCCTTTTATATAAGGTGCAGTTGGTAGCATGAAATGATTAATTTCATTCACCATGCTCATATAGCCATGTGAACAATGTTTCATTTTTCAATAGAGCATCAATGCATGGAAACTAGGTCAAAGCATCATGGTGACATGTATACTCTGTGCTAAAATGCTCTAATTTTACAATATTACATTCTTCCAGAGGCTGACTAAACCAGCTTTACATGCCCAAACATGGCCTGTTCACAGTAGCATTTTACTGCTTACAGAACATTTACAAATGTGTTTTATAGTCTTTTTTTAATTTCTACTTTTCTTTCCAAAGGAGTAGTCCAGGACATAATTTGTTTTACTAAGATGCTTATTCTGTCAGGGTTTAAAAAAAAAATTCTATATATTTTATATACACACACACACACCCACACACACACACACACCAACTTCCCTGTTGCCTTGCTTGTGTTCCTCTTTCTGTGGTAAATACATTACACTGCAGCTCAGCCAATTGTTGGTTACTGCGATGTCCCCTCTTGGCCAGTGATGGGCTGTGCGGCTATGTGACGTATTGAACCCCAGCATCAGGAAGAAGAACAGGGCCGGGGCTCAATATGTCACATTGCCACCAAGCCAATTACTGGGCAAGGCAGGTCATCTCTGCGGACAGCAATTCCCTTAGCCGCAACATGACGTATTGACTACAGGGAACTAGGTAGAGGAGCGCACCAGGGACCACAGCAGGACAACAAAAGGCACCAGGGGAGCAGCGGGAGGTAAGCAGATGTTTATTTATTTATTTATTTTTTTATACCTGACAGAATGAAAATGCTGGTTTAAAGAAAAATAACGCTATTTTGGAGTACGGTAATTTTTTTTAAACTGATGGATTATCAATGAAAGGCATTTATTTCCATTAAAAGAATGAAAGACCTTCCAGTGGAAGAGAAAACATGTTTAATGCTGCCGCTGTTTGCTAAACGTCCTATACTGGAGATGTACGCTGCATTTTAAGAGAGTTACAGGGGTTATACAGTCACACAAAATTATTGAAATGTTGCTGCGTGTGCAAGAAGAAAAAAAAGAAGGGCCATACTCTCCTACCCAGGAACCATGCTGCTTCCATTGTGATGCCATACGGTCCCTTGCTTGTCATCGCTTCTTCCTGCTCCCATGACTAATTTATCTCAGCAGAAAGAGGTAATGAGCAGGGGACTAGATGGTGTCACTCCTGGAGCTGCAAGGAACACAGGCAGCGAAAAATAAAAATCACTAAATCAACAGGATACCAACCCACAATCTTCTGCTCATCGACAGCTCTCAAAATGATCATCAATCATTCATCAACACAATGTACAGAAGGCCATGGACAAGGGGAAATAGATGCATATAATGTAAGTTAACACATTGTGGTCTCTGAGATCAGTGCTAAAGACCACATTATTAAATTAGACCAGCGCTCAGTTATTTACTTCTATTGATCTGCTCCCTGAATACCTGATTAAGTAGCAGCAGCACATTCTAATGTCCTATCTTATTCCAATGATATGCATACATTGCAGGTCATGTCCTATCAAGCCTATACAGCGAGAGGGTTATCACAGTTCATGAAGACAAGGGGGGAGATTTATTATGCTATTATGCTCATTTTCAGGCAATGAAAAGCTCAAATTACGGTGCACGCCCTGTTTGCAGCTTTTTACTTCGCAAGTGGTTGGGGCTCAGCAAGATAGGACATTGCCAGCACTGCCTAACCAATTTACTATAATGAAGGTATAGTTTACAGCACAGATCTACACCGGCTCATAGCTAGTTTACAGTAGATTTCCATCTGTGATGGATGGACATGCAAAGACGCAGCACATTTATTAATATGTGCGCGCCACCAAAGCAGTCTTAATATATAAAATGTAATGTTCTGCCTGCAATTATATTACAAACAATAAAGTCTAATATACATTCACCATTTACATAGAAAATGCATACAGTAATATTACTAAATATTAATTTGTGCAGGAGATATATATCACGTCAAGAGGAAAAGGGTAGGTTTACAAGGATTTCACAACGCAATCTGCCTCATAATGTTTTCAATTAGAATCCACAGAGTAAATCATACAGCACACATTGTTTTATCGTGGATTTCAAAAACAGGTTACAAAAATGTAAATATATGACATTTCACATTTTCACTTATTAAAGGGGAATCTGCATCAGGTGATGGAAGGTATTATAAAGTTGGGGTGCGAATGTTCTACATTGCAGGGTGTGTTTGCCTAATAAATACCCCCTGACTGTATGATCTCCCCCATCACCTGATCGTTCCCACTATTTAATTTAGAGGAAAACTGTCAGCCTGTTCGCCCACACTGAACCCAGACTGGGGTATAGTATTTTGGTCTGCATTTTTGAGCCAAAACCTTAGGCTAGGTTCACACTACAGAATTTCCTACCAGAATTCCAATTTTTCCACAAATTCCACAAATTTTGGGCGAAAATTCTAATGCAGCAGAATCTCATTGCTGGCAATGGGATTCCACTACACAGTGCACAGAATGTAATTTTAGCAGCAGACGCTCCGCAACTGATATTCTGCCGCCAAGAATTGTCTTTATTCTTCACTAAATGTGAATCCAGCCTTTAAGCCTACCTATTATTTTAACAAACTTCTGAAATGCCATAAATATATGTCAGAAGTTTGTTTTTGTGGGGTTCCAGCTGCTGAGACCCCCACTGATGGATAGAATGTAGAGGCCGAAGCGCACAGCTGCACTCCCTGTACCCTGCATTTTTGCTTTACACAGCTAAAGAGAGCAGTATATGGAATTGCTGGAAGTCTCTGACTTCCATTGTAATTCTGTATACCACTCACTTAAAGGGGTACTCCGGTGGAAATTTTTTTATTTTAAATCAACTGGTGCCAGAAAGTTAAACAGATTTGTAAATGACTTCTATTATAAAATCTTTACCCTTCCAGTACTTTTTAGCAGCTGTATGCAACAGAGGAAATTCTGTTATTTTTTAATTTCTTTTTTTGTCTTGTGCACAGTGCTCTCTGCTGACATCTGATGCCTGTATCAGGAACTATCCAGAGCAGGAGAAAATCCCCATAATAAACCTATGCTACTCTGGACAGTTCCTGACACGGACAGAGGTGTCAGCAGAGAGCACTGTGGACAAGACAAAAAAGAAATTCAATAAGAAAATAATTTCCTCTGTAGCATACAGCTGCTAATAACTACTGGAAGGATAAAGATTTTTTAAGAGAAGTAATTTAAAAATCTGTTTTTAAACTTCTAACTCTTTGGCACCAGTTGATTAAAAAAAAAAAAAATTAAGAAGTTTTCCACCGGAGGACCCCTTTATGCTGTGCAGATCACAAATGACAAAGCCCAGCATGTGCAGTCATGTGGTTTTACCACTATTCTTGTGATCAGTGGGGGTCTCAGCCTCACTAATACAAAATTTATAATAAAAGTTTATTAAAATGATAGGTACGCTTTAAGAAGGTGCCTGCTTAGTATTCTCCACACCCTGCTGCTTACAATAATGAAACAAATTTCAGTTGTAACACCCTTTAGCAAATATTAGCTTTGCAAGCATAAATGTAAACCCTGAGATCTAATCATAACCCTATATATAACTATATCCAGCACAGTTTATATTTCACCTCAGGTTTCAGTGACATCATAATATAAACAGTCAGCAATGATCAACACAACATAAAAATATTGTGTTATTTTATCAGTTTCCCATAGTGGTCGTTCTAGGAAACATGTACAAAAAGCACATTATTTAAAGCGTACTCGTCAGATCCAACAAAATTTTTTTTTTTTTTTAAATATATCACTCAGTACTTAATCCTGACCATGTACATCTAATTTTTATGTGTCTAGCACCTTTATTTTTTTCTTTTATTACACTTTTAATTTAGTTCACTAGTCTGAATTCCTCTCAAAGGGAGGGGGTGTGGCCTCACTGTGCAGGTCTCCGCCCCCTCCCACAGTAGGCTGTCTGCTCACATCTTCCCTAGCATTAGCAAAACTACAACTCCCAGCTTGTCCTCGCTGATAGTAGCGGAACACAAGCTGACAGCGGGAGGATTTTTCCTCCAGCTCTGAGCCCTGCACTCACAGCTGTCAATCAAGGAAGTGTGTCCATGATGCATGGACACAGAAGGACTAGTATGTGTCCAAGCAGGCGGGGGGGGGGGGGGCGTAGTTGTTTGACTGGCTTTTTCAGTATGAAATACTGAAAATGTTCTAATGAAAGCAATTGCAAAACCTATTGGTTATACATGCTTTACAACATATCAAAGGTTTTTGTATCTGACAGTGCCCATTTAAAGTATGTTGGCTGTCACAACATCAAAACTTTAGAAAGAGCCACCCTCACTTGCTATTGCACCACTACCTCCAACTCAGAATTCCCCTCCCCTTAAAAAAGAATATGTCAGCTCTAGATCATGCTCAGAGCTCAAGACTCAAAAAGGCTGAGAGAGGTACAAAATTCATATTTCCTCCCTCCCCCACTCCCTCCCTGGTTGACTGATGTACATGGCTCAGCTTCCGAAACTGAGCTGTGCAAACCATTCAGTCAAGTCAGGAAGGAGGCATGCATCCTGTGAATCAGTACAGCCTCCTGGACACTTGAGCTCTGAGCAACACTCTAGAACCTATAGATTCCCTTTTAACAGGCAACTAAGGGCCTTGTTAAAAAGCAGACTATGCCTATTAAAGGGGTACTCTGGTGGAAAACAGTTTTTTTTTTTAAATCAACTGTTGCCATAAAGTTAAACAGATTTGTAAATTTCTACTATTAAAAAGGTTTAATCCTTCCAGTACTTATCAGCTGCTGTATGCTCCAGAGGATGTTCTTTTCTTTTTGAATTTCTTTTCCATCTGACCACAATGCGCTCTGCTGACACCTCTGTCCATGTCAGGAACTGTCCAGAGCAGAAGCAAATCCACACCGCAAACCTCTCCTGCTCTGGACAGTTCCTGATATGAGCAGAGGTGTCAAAAGAGAGCACCGTGGTCAGACAGAAAAGGAATTCAAAAAGAAAAGAATTTCCTGTGGAGCATACAGCAGCTGATAATTTTTTTTTTTTTTAAAGAAGTAATTTAGTAATTACCAAATCTGTTAAACTTTCTGGCACCAGTTAAATAAAATAAAAAATGTTTTTCACCAAGAACCCCTTTAACAAGTGTTGATATACTATATGCAAGTGTATTGGTGCCCACTAGCAGCTCTTTTTAAGTTGTCCAATTGTCGGGAGTGAATGGGTATACAGACGATCACCAAATCATTTATGTGGGGCTTCCTTCCATTATGTTGGCAGCACATCTGTAAAAGGAAAACTGTCACCCTGATCACCTGCACTAAGCCCAATACACAGGGTTAGTTTGGGTGACCAGAAGTGCAAAGAGGTGTCACTTACCAAATTCCATCCAGTGGCTTCTGTGATATTGCCCGACGAAAGTCCCGTTCTCAATTTGGTTACCTGCGCACAGGAGGCAGGGCCCCGATGGCTGTCCGCCCCCTGCTTCTTTCTGCCTCCTGAAACAATCTGCCTCTATTAGCATATTCAAATTCTGCGCTGCGCTCTGAGGCAGGAGCGCAAGCGCAGTTAGTTTACAGACAGCTCTCAAGTCCTAGTGACGTGAGAGCTCTTCTTGCCAGAGCGCTATGCTACTGCGCTAGAGCGCATGCGCTCCGGCCTCGGAATGCAGCACTCCCGCGACATGCGACTCACGTCGCTAGGACGTGAGAGCAGTTTGTAAACTAACTGCACTTGCGCTAATGCCTCAGAGTGCAGTGCAGAATTTGAATATGCTAACAGAGGCAGATTGTTTTAGGAGGCAGTAAGAAGAAGGGGGAGGACAGCCATCGGGGCCCCGCCTCCTGCGTGCAGGTAACCAAATTGAGCACGGGACATTCGTCGGGCATTATCACAGGAGCCACTGGACCGAATTTGGTAAGTGACACCACTTTGCACTCCAGGTCACCCACACTATAATCCTGTGTATTGGGTTTAGTGTGGGTGATCAGGGTGACAGTTTTCCTTTAAACATTTGTTGACTGATAGCTGACCCTTTTACATGGTTAAATAAATGTAAACAAATGTTCATTCAGATGATAATTGGAACAAGTTACATGAGAAAAGTACTTTCTGGAACCTCATAGGTGCCTTTTGGCCTGGAGGGGAAGGGTAAGGTTTGTTGGGGGGCCTCTCTCTTTTCGGAGAAGGGCTTGCGATAGACCGCATCCTTTGTGCACATTTTTTGTGTAACACCTTTGCACTTTTTGTTGCACTTTGGGTGATTCAAGAGCACGTTCCTCGGCTCTTAGAAAGTCACAGAGACATTTCAAAAGTTTTGACTGTACAGGTTTCAGCTGATCACTAGAACAAGCAGGGAGAAGCACGCGCTTATGCACTTCCCTCTCTGACTTGCAGTGATCTCTGTCCAGCACTTAAACCAACAACCCAGAAAAATATGATCTCAGAGAATATTAGCTTGCATGGTACACTAGCATGATTTCTAGACCACTGTATGCCGGAGACATTCACTGCTTTTTATATTCAGTTGCTGGCTTATTTGCAGATCAAAGCCGTATTACTTGAAGCATTACCATCACATGATGATTCATCAAGTCATCGGAGGAAAATCCAATTAGGATCAGTTAGCCTACATTCTTTAGCTGGGCTTTAGGCCACTCTGCCTTAAGATGCAGTTGTCATTTCACAGAGGACAAGCACGGCTTGAGAGCTGGGGACGTGATCATAAGGGTTTCTACAGAAATTTCCATAAGCTTGAAAAAGAAAATCATATCCGCAGACACAAAGCAAACTATAATATTAACCAGTTAACCTAACACTGTGTGAAATATTATATTTGCACTGAAATGATATGCAAACTCAGTTGGAATACTGCCCTGCTACTACGGTCACTGGAAACCAGTTTTACAGCCTAAGATTATGTTCCCTACCTAAGACAAAGAACATGGATTACTGGAACTACGCCCTATGGTCCGATGAGACCAAGGTAAAGTTATTTGGTTCAGATGGTGTCAAGTGTGTGGTGGCAACAACCAGGTGAGGAGTACAAAGACAAGTCAAGCATGGTGGGGGAGTGTTATGGTCTGGGCCTGCATGAGTGCTGCTGACACTTGGGAGCTTAAGTTTGTTGAGGGAACAATATAGGCCAACATGTACTGTGACATACTGAAGCAGAGCATGATAACACCCACCCCTCCCCCCCTTCCCCCAGAGACTGGGCCGCAGGGCAGTATTCCAAAATGATAACAACCCCAAGCACACCTCTGAAATGATCACTGCTAAAGAAGTGTAAAGGGTAAAGGTAATGGACTGGCCAAACATGTCTCCAGACCTAAACCCTATTAGGCATCTGTGGAACATCTTCAAATGCAAGATGGGGGAACGCAAGGGCTGTAACTTCCACCAGCTCTGTCATACAGTCATGGAGAAGAAGAAGACTTCAGTGGATACCTGTGAAGCTCTGGTGAACTCCATGCCCAAGAGGCTAAAAGGAGTACTCCGGCGCGCACTTTCTTCCTTTTATCCCGTCCGGGCTGCAAAATAAAAGAAAACACACTTTCTCTTACCTGCCAACGAGCCCCCGGAGCTCCGGTACAGGTGTTCGGTCCCCGGGCTGTATTCTTCTTACTTCCTGTTAGCCCGGCACGTCACACAGAGCTTCAGCCTATCACCGGCCGAGGCGGGACATCGCTGCGGCCGGTGATAGGCTGAAGCTCCGTGTGACGTGTCGGGCTAACAGGAAGTAAGAAGAATACAGCCCGAGGACCGAACACCTGTACCGGAGTGTACCGGAGCTCCGGGGGCTCGTTGGCAGGTAAGAGAAAGTGTGTTTTCTTTTATTTTGCAGCCCGGACAGGATAAAAGGAAAAAAGTGCATGCCGGACTACTCCTTTAAGGTTGTACTGGGAAATAATGGTGACCACACAAAATGTTCACACTTTGGGCCCAATTCAGACATTTCCGCTTGGGGTGTACTCACTTTTCTTCTCAAGGTTTAGACATTAATAGCTGAGTTGAGTTATTTTGAGGGGACACAAAACTAAACAATGTTATACTACTGTCACTACTTTACATTGTAGCAGAGTGTTATTTCTTCAGTGTTGTCACATGAAGAGATATAATATAATATGTACAAAAATGTGAGGGGTGGACTCACTTATGTGAGATACTGTAAGGGGAGGACATACCATATGTGCAGCCTGTGCTGGTAGGGTCTGGTAGGGAGCCCTTTGCCACCACTGCTTCCTACTTTTTCCTGCTACACTGGATGGAAAAGGACTGAGTTCACAGTGACTAGTAAATGGCTACTGGATAACATGGGACTGATATAGCCTTCTCAGTGTTTACTAGACAATTGCATTATATCATGTAAGATCTATTCCTAGAGTGTTCCTCTATTGCTGACATCTAACAAGGTTTTAAAGATTATATCAAATTAATTTTGTTTACAAGTGTTTATTAGGATACTGTTTTTAAGGTATTGAAAATCGTAGGCTATGATACTTTTTAATACAAAAAATTGCACATGGATTAAATCAATAAATGACTCATAAATGCAGGTCTCACCACTGAGACCCATATCAAATCTCCACAATGGGGGTCTCCAACTATCAGCCATTGCATCCAAATGAAGATAGCCATGCAAGGCCACCTCTCCATTCATTCTCCCCCTGCCTCACTAGGTAGGTCAGGGGATCCTGTTCTCCAAAAAGGTGTGAAAGACATCATTAGACATTTATGGTGTATCCTATGGATATGCTATAAATCTCTGCTAGGTTTAGAAGAGAAAATATAAAAAACATTTTTTTACTGTATCATGACCATGAAGGTTAAAAAAAATAACAACAGTATCTATAACAGGAAACATGTGTACCTAGATGAAAGTAAACCACTGACAGCTGTTCAGCAGAGAAAAAAAGGAAACATAATCAGCACCCCACCCTAATAACATGAAGGGACATTTATCAATGTTTGCTTATGTATTCCTTTCTATTAGCACTTTTTTCTTTACTTTGTTTTTGCTTATGTTTGACTTATTTATCAACTGCTTTCAGCCTGTTGATAATTTTCTTTCACATAAGCAATTTTTCCTTTTTTACTTTGGTAGTAGCTTTTTCTGCTCCATGTTTGAGCTGGAGTAAATTTAGTCAAATTTTAACCTTGTTGCGGCTTTTTTTTTTTGCGCAGTTGCGACTGTCGCAATTAATAAATACCTGACTACCCGTAGTCCATTTTAAAATTATTACTACGTAGTTACGTTTTGGAAAACTTGCTTTTCTCGCTTTCCAGTCAAAATGTCGCACGAAAAATCGCATAGTCGCAGGTGCGACATTTTTAGTAAAGAAAAATTAACTAAATCGCTTGATAAATGCCTGTCATGGTGTATCTGCCATAGGCTGGGTTCACACTACAGTTTGTCATTACGGTTCCCGTATACGGCTGGGAGGAGGGGTGGGCGGGGCTTAATCGCGGCACCCGCACTCAGCCGTATAGGGAACCGTAGTTAATGTATTTCTATGAGCCGACCGGAGCGAACCGCAGCCTCCCGTCGGCTGCTTTTTCGGCCGTATGCGGTTTCCCAACCGCAATCAAAAACGTGGTCGACCACGTTTTTGCTTGCGGTCGGGAAACCGCAACCGGCTGAAAAAGCAGCCGACCGGAGGCTGCGGTTCACTCCGGTCGGCTCATAGAAATACATTAACTACGGTTCCCTATACGGCTGAGTGCGAGTGCCGCGATTAAGCCCCGCCCACCCCTCCTCCCAGCCGTATACGGGAACCGTAATGACAAACCGTAGTGTGAACCCAGCCTTAAGTACATAAATAAACTGAACTCATAACTAGGGGTTCACAGAACTGTCTTAGCTGCTAGTAACCGAACAGCACAAAGTCTGATTTTCAATAGCAGAGCAGACTTGCCGGGATAATATTCTGCCCTTAACTGCTTCAGCACGAAGGTCCCTGCTTCTCGAATCCTTAAGGCATACCGGTACATCAACGAGGGGGAACCCCCCCATGTCGACGATAATTGGAAATCGCCGGTCAATTCAGACCGGCAATTAGCAGCGATTCCAGGTCAATCGGGTCACCAGACCTACCAATCACTGTCCTGCTGGGCGGTGATCACCGGTGATCAGGGCCTTTCTTACCTGTCCGTAGGTCGGCGGGGGTCCCTTTAAGTGGCGGCAGTGGTGACGGCAGCGTCGGGAGCAGCAGTGGCAGGATATAGCAGGAGGTTAGGCCTGTTTGCCTCCTGCAGTTGCTTAGCAACAACTCCCAGCATGCACAGTCAAAGGGCATGCTGTGAGTTGTAGTTATGCCACAGCTGGAGGCACACTACTACAACTCCCAACATGCTCTTTGGCTGTCAGTGCATACTGGGAGTTATAGTTATTCAACATCTGGGGGCACATTTTTTTTCCTATGAAAAAGTGTGACTCCAGCTGTTGCATAGCTACAACTCCCAGCATGCAGGGACAGCCAAAGGGCATGCTAGGAGTTGTAATAGTGTACCTCCAGCTGTTGCATAACTACAACTGCCAGCATGCCCTTCGGCTGTCTGTGCATGCTGAGAGTTTTGCAACAGCTGAAGGCACAAAACACAGGGTTTGTTACCTAACTCAGTATTTCACAACCAGTGTGCCTCCAGCTGTTGCAAACTATAACTCCCAGCATGCGCTGACAGACCGTACATGCTGGCAGTTTTAGTTTTGCCACAGCTGGAGGCACACTGGTTTTCAAAAAATAAACCCTCATATCTCAGGAATGGGAGGGCGAATTAAGAGTGTGAAAAGGGTACCCTATGTTAATTAATGTTAATGTTAATTGCGTTTTTGGGGGGCTGACCACAGGTCCTCTTTAACCCCTTAAGGACATGGCCCATTTTGGGCTTGAAAATTAAAATTTTAGTCCCCAAGGACTGCCCTAAACTAGAGACCACATAACTAAATGATTAAAACTTAACTTTTATTCCAATTTCTCAAAAATAAATATGAATCGTGCTTATTGGTACCATAGTGAATAAATGTTAAAAGACCGGTCATCCACTATGTGACTACAACTAGAATGATCCTTCCAATGTGTTTTGTGAACAGTGTCACTGTGGGAACCTGAAGTTCCTCTAGACAGTGCTGCCACCACTGACCAGAGAGAAACCCCACACACTTGCAAATATTGCTATTGTGTCACTTGGATGCTGGTTTTAAAAACATTATAGCCCCTCCTGCTGACGTTTCGCCAGTGTACCCTGGCTTTTTCAAAGTGAGGACAGGCATACCATGCATCTAACGTACTATTATACACTGACTAATTAGCCCCTATGTGCTCACTCCCCTCGGTTCTACATCATAATAATGCGCTATTATCCACTAATCCTATCTATTGTTTACATCCATACACTGCTCTTTGGCCAATCCAATCCATTTTGGGCTTGGGGACACAGACAATTTTAATTTTTGCATTTTAGTTTTTCCTCCTGGCTTTCTAAGAGGCATAACTTCTATTTTTCCACCTACAGACCCATATGAGGGTTTGTTTTTTGCACAACATATTGTACTTTGTAATGACACCTTTCATTTTACCATGTATCGTGGAACCAGGAAATTATTATTTGTGAGAGAAAATTCATAAGAAAACTATAATTTTGTAATTTTTGGGGGGTATGGATTTTACACAGTGCATTTAAAGGGGTACTCCACCCCTAGACATCTTATCCTCTATCCAAAGGATAGGCCCCTTTTTCCCGAATTTTCGGGCTATCAAAATATAATGTTAATTATTCTGTACGGTGAACGGTGTAAATGTAAAAAGAATGAAAAAAGTCCAACATTTTTTGTCTCATCACATTCCAAAAAACCTTAATAAAAAGCAATTAAAAAGTTACATATATGCAAATGTGGTACTGATATGAAATGAGCCCTCATACAGCCATGTATACAGAAAAATGAGAAAGTTATAGGTGGCCAAAATAGAGTGATTTTAAACTGTACTTATATTCTGGGGAAAAAAGTTTGAGATTTTTTAAAAGCCGCACAATAATAGAAAAGCGTGTAACCATGGGTATCATTTTAATCATATTGCCATACAGAAAACATGTCCATTTTATTGTCAATATGAAACCTTCCAAAATTTGCATAATTGAGGTTTTATTTTCAATTTACCCACACAAATAATATTTTTTGGTTTACGGTAAAATTATTGATGTTAACACAAAGGACAATTGGTCAGGCAAAAAACAAGCCCTCCTATGGATCTGTGAAATATAAAAGAGATATGATTTTTAGTAGGCGAGGAGGAAAAAACGAAAATCGTCCTTAAGGGGTTAAAAAAATGCAAAGGTTTTTTTTTTTTTTTTTTTTTTCAAACAAAATCAGTATTCCTAAAATTGTCCTATAACTTTTTTATTTTTCCGTATACGGGCTGAATAAGGGCTTGTTTTTGCGCCATGATCTGTATCTTTTATCATTACCATTTTGGTTTTGATGGAACTTTTTGATCCCTTTTTATTTTTTTCTGATACATGAAGTGATAAAAAAAAATCAGTATTTTTGGTGTTTGGCGTTTCTTATATATTTACACCATTTACCGCGTGGGATCATAAACATTATACAGTAACCCCCCAACATGCGATGGCCCCGACATATGATGGCCTCTCAGAGGCCATCGCATGTCGATGTCAGCATCGACATACGATGCTTTTATATGTCGGGGCCATCGCATTAACTGCTATCCGACAGCGCAAAATGCTTAAGCTGCTGTCGGATAGCAGTTTAAGCATCCCGGAGAGGTTCAGTTACCCATCCCCGCTGCTCTGGGTCCACTTCGCGATCCTCTGGCATCTTCTCTGGGGTCCGGGCCTCGCTTTCCGGCATCATTATTACGTTGTGCACACGCCGTCCCGGCGCACCAACGTAATAACGTCACCAGAAAGCGAGGCGGAAGAAGCCGGAGGATCCTGAAGAAGACGGGACAGCATCGGGAGCCCCTGGGACAGCATCGGGAGCGGTGAGGACCTGGTCCGGAGCGGCGGGGACAGGCGAGTACAGCTTCCTATACTTTACATTGCACGAATCCCTCAACATACGATGGATTCGACAAACGATGGGTCATTTGGAACGAATTACCATCGTATGTTGAGGGATCACAGTATTAATAGTTTGGACATTAACGCACACTGTGATACCAAATATGTTTTTGTACAATGTGAAAATAAGGATGATTTAATTTTTTATTAGGGGAGGGTTTTTTTTTTATATAATTTTAGAATCTTTTTTTTATTATTTTTTTACTTAAAAACTTTCTTAAAGTGGTACTCCGGCGAAAAACTTATTTTTTTTAAATCAACTGGTGCCAGAAAGTTAAACAGATTTGTAAATTACTTCTATTAAAAAATCTTAATCCTTCCTGTACTTATTAGCTGCTGAATACTACAGCGGAAATTCTGTTCTGTTTGAAACACAGAGCTGTCTGCTGACATCATGAGCGCAGTGCTCTCTGCAGACATCTCTGTCCATTTTAGGAACTGTCCAGAGTAAATGGAAATCCCCATAGCAAACATATGCTGTTCTGGACAGTTCCTAAAATGGACAGAGATGTCAGCAGAGAGCACTGTGCTTATGATGTCAGCAGACAGCTCTGTATTTCAAAAAGAAAAGAATTTCCGCTGTAGTATTCAGCAGCTAATATGTGCAGGAAGGATTAAGATTTTTTAATAGAACTAATTTACAAACTTTCTGGCACCAGTTGATTTAAAAAAATATATATATTTGTCACCGGAGTACCCCTTTAAGCCCCCATAGAGGACTTTATGGCACAGCATTACACAAGGAGATCAGTGATCCACTCAGGCCCTGTTCACACTACGAAATTCCCGCTGAATTTCCGGGCGGAATTCCGCGGGTGGAATTCCGCGGTGTGAACTTTAACATTAGTGTGAACGAGTTTCCATGAGACCCGTTCACACTGCGGAATTTCAGCGGCGGACATTTCCGCCGCTGAAAGTGTTCCGCTCAAAGAAAGAACATGTTCATTCGTTGCGCGGATTCCGCGAGCACTGCATAGCCGTCAATGGTGACGGCTCAGTGCCCCGCGGCCCTAGCGCCAAAGTACCTTCGGCGGCGGCCGCCAGGCGGAAGCTTCGCTCGCGGAAAAACTTTGATTGCCACGCCTAAAGGGTTAATACTGGACATCACTGCTATCGGTGATGTCCGGTGTTAGCCCTGTATCCCAGCTATCGTTAGCCACCGGGACCGACCCGATATGAAGCAGGGTCATCGCGGGAGTGGGCACAGGACGTACAGGTATGCCCTGCGTCCTTAAGAGGTTAAAAGTAATATTAGGAGGTATTACTTTACTGAGAGTGTAGTGGATGCATGAAGTGGTAGCTGCAAATACAGTAAAGAAGTTTACGCATGCATAGGATAGACATAAGACTACCCTTCATATAAGATAGGGCCATGGACTATTCAGAGTATTCAGAATACTGGGCAGACTAGATGAGCAGAATGGCTCTTATCTGACAACACATTCTATGTTTCTAAATCTACAGTCAAGACTGCCAATTGCATAGGCCAGATAAGAGAAGGCAGCAGCTGGGATGTTGGTACTGTAGCAAAGTGAGGCCATTAAGGGTTAATAAAAAGTGAAAGGACTGTAATGGTTGCAAAAATTGGCTGTCATTCAGCATGGGTTATATTTATAGGTCACTTATGGATTTTTAGAGGAAATATTCTTAATGTTCACAGATGTGCACATCTATTGTAGCTTGATTTGCCTGTCTCCATCAAAGGCTGCTGTGCTTTGAAAAGAAATGATACAGAGAGAACTGTCAGCAGCTTACTGTGCTCACCGTGGTCTAGACTGAATACTAATGTCAGCTGCAACTGCTGCCGCACCCTATAAGATACTATACACATAATGACAGCAAACAAATGTATTCTCTAATGGATACCCAGTAAATGCACAGCACAAGCATGTCTGCCTTATTTAGCTGGTAATAGTAGTATAGTCACACCTATATAAGTAAACATGTGTGCAAAAGTCCCATAGCCTAGTGCACACACAGAAGGGCAGATTTACGTATCTAGCTGCCATTCTAAGGGTAAGGGTCTATTCACACAGTGCAATTCCTGCCTCAAATTAAAGCCCATAGACTTCTATGGAATTCCACACCCCCATTCACACTTCTGAATTTCCGCTTGTGGAATTCCGCTAGCGGAATTCCACAAGCGGAAATTCAGAAGTGTGAATGGGAGTGCAGAATTCCACAGAAGTCTATGGGCTTTAAATTGAGGCGGCATTCCGCAAGCGGAAATTCCGCCATGTGAATAGACCCTAAGTCCCAACAAATCCCATTGACTTGAATTGAGTCCGTCAAGTGTCGGTTATATTAGGGAAGATGAGCAGAGAAAAATATCCGACATGCAGCAGTTTTGCTCCACTTAAAGGGGTACTCCACCCCTAGACATCTTATCCCCTATCCAAAGGATATGGGATAAGATGTCTGATGGTGGGTGTCCTACCATCCTACCATGCGGCACCCACCTGTAACAACTTCAGGAACCGCTGGAGGCCCTCAGGCTAATACAACCCCGACCACGGAAGATCGTGACGCCATAACTCCACCCCCATGTAACGTCACACCCACCCCCTCAAGTCTATGGGCCTCCAGCGGTTCCGGAAGCAGTTACAGGTGGGTGCCGCATAGTAGAATGCGGGGGTCCCCAGCGGTGGGACCCCCACGATCAGACATCTTATCCCCCATCCTTTGGATAGGGGATAAGATGTCTAGGGGTGGAGTACCCCTTTAACTCTTTTTTTTGCAGTGGAGCTCCCTTTAGTGGTTCTCAGCGGTGACATGAACAAGGGCTAAGTGATACTTTATTGGGGCGTATGGGGGGGGGGGGAGGGGAGAGAGGTCCCTTAGGCTAGGTTCACACTGCGGAATCACTGGGCAGAAAGTTTCCGCCCGGAGATTCAGAGTGCAATGTGTTCCACAAGTATTTCCGCCTGAAGAATGAGCAACGCCATTCTTCAGGCGGAAATTTCCAAGCGGATTTTCCATTCCCAAATTCCGAAGTGTGAATTTGTGAACGGAAACCCATTCACTACTCTATACATTTTTGTAAGCAGAATTTCTGCCTGCAATTTCAAAGCGGAATTGCAGGCGGAAATTCGGTAGTGTGAACCTAGCCTTAAAGGAATGCGCAGTGCACAGATAAACTCTGCTGAGAGGCTGGGCAACACTTTCTCTTTGGAACCCTTTGTCATGACTTGTTCTCTTCAATAGGTTGTCTACTGTGTTGTACAGGTAGGAGTATTACTGGGGCACATTTATCATGCAAAATGCACTGGAAAACTGTAAATTAGAGAAAGTGCTGTCCACCATTCTTAATCTTGATCTGCAACTTATTCAGGCTTGTGCCATCTTTGGGGAAGAAAATACCGGTAAGGCTAGGTTCACATCTGGGTCGGCGCTCCATTCCTAGAATGTGTGGGACTTGAGTGGAGAATAAAAAATACTGTAGATTTCTCCTCTGAAATCTTGCAAATAAATGGACACCAGACAGTATCCAGACAGACCCCATTAAAAGTAATTAGAATCCATCGGGGTCCGTTGTGCAACAAACCATGTCCTGCTCCATTTTTTTTCATGAGCAGACTCTGTGACGGAGCTCCAAACAGGAGATGTGTAAGCAGATGTGAATTTAGCCAAAGAAGCCAAGAAATGACCAATCCTTTTAGCATACATAGTATTAGGTATTTTATTTATGTGGCACAACTGGCAATTAAAGGGGTTATCCAGGAAAACATTTTTTTTTTAAATATCAACTGGCTCCAGAAAGTTAAACAGATTTGTAAATTACTTCTATTAAAAAATCTTAATCCTTTCAGTACTTATGAGCTGCTGAAGTTGAGATCTTTTCTGTCTAAGTGCTCTCTGATGTCACGTGTCTCGGGAACCGCCCAGTTTAGAAGCAAATCCCCATAGCAAACCTCTTCTACTCTGGGCAGTTCCCAAGTCAAGCAGAGGTGTCAGCAGAGAGCACTGTTGCCAGACAGAAAACAACTACTCAACTTCAGCAGCTGATAATTATTGAAAGGATTAAGATTTTTTAATAGAATTAATTTACAAATCTGTTTAACTTTCTGGAGCCAGTTGATATAAAAAAAAAAAAAAAAATGGAATACCCCTTTAAGCAACTTTGTCTCTACAACATGTCGAAAGGTTTTTAAAGTGACAGCACCCATTTTATTTATCATCATAAAATGACCTATTGTTTAAATCAATACAAAGTTTGTTGATATTTTCCTATTTTTCCATTTTACTATTATTATCTTAAAATAATCCTGAAATCTTGCCGAGAGACTTCCTGTTCTATCTGTGATAAGAAGGCTAGAAACCGATAAGCATTATAGTAAAAGGTGATACCAGTAGATAGAGCAGACCATGGGAGCTCAGCCTCCCTTTCCCCTGTAGAATGAACTGACAAGTTGCAGCTCATGCTTACAAACGTGTCCCATACAAATAATGGGGTCTGGAGATGTTCATTGTGACTATGTCCATGGGGCTTGCTGTAAAGCATATCACTAAGGCTGCGTTCACACGGCCGTCTAGACCCGTCCCGTTCTTCTCCCATCAAAAAAAAACAAAAAAAACGGACAATAACGGATGCAAACAGATGTTATCCGTTTGGATCCTTTATTGTTCAGTAAATAAACAAAAACATTCTTTTTTGTTCTCAGCATGCTCAGAAGTAAAAACAGTTCAATAAACGGATTGAAAAAAACGGATGCAAACGGAGGACAATAAAGGCTCATCCGTTTTCTATAGACTTTAATGTTTAATTTAACAGCTCATGAAACAAAATTACAATAAGAAAATAAAAACAGATAAAAAAACAAACGTTTTAGCAGCTAATCTAAGCAATCCATTCCCTTTAACATAACTGCACTGTAAGAATAATTGTATTTTGTAACAATTTCTTTTCACTAGTCACTGCGGCAGTGAACAATGCTTTTTATAAATGACAACCCTCCACTTGTGTGCAAGTAAAATCCATGGGTTAGGGTCCCACATAACCTATACGCTGCTGTGCATTTTCCTACCCTTTAAAGGATAACTCCGGGATTTAATCAACTTATCCCCTATCCTAAGCATAGGGGATAAGTGTTAGATCGCGGGGGGCCCCGGCTCCCTGCATGAAACAAGCATATTCAACCACTGCCGGAAGTGGCGGCCGACACGCTCCATCTCCATGAAGTTCTATGGCAGAGCTGGAGCGCTGTTTTCGGCAATCTCCGGCTCTGCCATAGAACTGAATGGAGGGGACGTGTCGGCCGCAGCTTTGTGCTGTGGTCGAAAATGCTTGTTTCATGCAGGGAGCCGGGGCGCCGTTTGGGAGATCGCGGGGGGCCCCCATCGGTCGGACCCCTGTGATCTAACACTTTTCCCCTACAACTTATCCCTATCTTAGGATAGGGGATAAATTGTACATCCCAGAGTTATCCTTTAAAGTCAATGGGTAGCAAAATTAGCTGCAGAACCTATGCAGCAAAGTACGCAGCGAACACGCTACATGTGACCCTACCCTTAGACTATAAAATCAGCAGGGCAATTCTGGTGTGGATTGTTCACCGATTAGATGTGCAATTTATACATTGATTAATGAAAAGGAAAAAAAAAAAACGCAATTAAAGGGGTACTCCGGTGGAAAACTTTATTTTATTTTTTTTAAATGAACTGGAGCCAGAAAGTTAAACAGATTTGTAAATGACTTCTATAAAAAAAAAATCTTAATCCTTCCAGTACTTAGCAGCTGTATGCTACAGAGGAAATTCTTTTCCATTTGAATTTCTTTTTTGTCTTGTCCACAGTGCTCTCTGCTGACACATGATGCCCGTATCAGGAACTGTCCAGAACAGGAGAAAATCCCCATAGCAAACCTATGCTACTCTGGACAGTTCCTGACAGGTGTCAGCAGAGAGCACTGTGGACAACACAAAAAAGAAATTCAAAAGGAAAAGAATTTCCTCTGTAGCATACAGCAGCTGATAAGTACTGGAAGGATTAAGATTTTTTAATAGAAGTAATTTACAAATCTGTTTAACTTTCTGGCACCAGTTCATTTAAAAAAAAAAACTCCTTCAAAATCCACAAGTAACCTTCTGTTGTGAATAACGTGAGGATCAACAGCAACATCCGCAGGTGACAATTTCATAACCAAGGACTTTCTCTTTTCCTATTTTTCAGTTTCAGGCAAATCTCCACGCTTCTTTCTAGATTTGTTTTGCTGATTTTTTTTTGCTGGTTTCCTATTTTTGTTTATTTATTTATTTATTTTTTTACAGAAATAATCCCAACAAATCAAGACCCGTGTGAATTTACTCTTATGACGTACTGACATCCCCATCTGTGGGAAGACATTGTGATCACATTAGGGGATGCCCTTATGCAGTGTTTACCAACCAGGGTGCCTCTAGCTGCAGCAAAACTACAACTCCCAGCATGCCCGCACAGCCTTTGAATCCTGAGGTTAGTGATATGATAGAAAATATATTCACTGTAATACTCTTTGGTAGAGATATGTTCATTCATCTTCCTGTATGTGTATTTTGTTCTATGACTATATGTTATTGTTCCTGCCCTGTATGGGTATGCTGTAGTACAGCTATTGTCCTGTATTATTATGTTGTTGTATGTTATGTTTTCCTTTGGCTATGTCCCTGCATAAGCATGCTGTCATATAACTATACTCCTTTATGCATATGCTGTGCCTATGATGTGGCTAGGGTCCAATATGGCTATGTTGTCATATGACTATGCTCCTGTGTGCCTATGATGTGGCTAGGGTCCAATATGGCTATGTTGTCATATGACTATGCTCCTGTGTGCCTATGATGTGGCTAGGGTCCAATATGGCTATGTTGTCATATGACTATGCTCCTGTATGGCTATGATGTGGCTAGGGTTCAATATGGCTATGTTGTCATATGACTATGCTCCTGTGTGGCTATGATGTGGCTAGGGTTCAATATGGCTATGTTGTCATATGACTATACTCCTGTGTGGCTATGATGTGGCTAGGGTCCAATATGGCTATGTTGTCATATGACTATGCTCCTGTGTGCCTATGATGTGGCTAGGGTCCAATATGGCTATGTTGTCATATGACTATGCTCCTGTATGGCTATGATGTGGCTAGGGTCCAATATGGCTATGTTGTCATATGACTATGCTCCTGTATGGCTATGATGTGGCTAGGGTCCAATATGGCTATGTTGTTATATGACTATGCTCCTGTATGGCTATGATGTGGCTAGGGTCCAATATGGCTATGTTGTCATATGACTATGCTCCTGTATGGCTATGATGTGGCTAGGGTCCAATATGGCTATGTTGTCATATGACTATGCTCCTGTATGGCTATGATGTGGCTAGGGTCCAATATGGCTATGTTGTCATATGACTATGCTCCTGTGTGGCTATGATGTGGCTAGGGTCCAATATGGCTATGTTGTCATATGACTATGCTCCTGTATGGCTATGATGTGGCTAGGGTCCAATATGGCTATGTTGTCATATGACTATGCTCCTGTGTGGCTATGATGTGGCTAGGGTCCAATATGGCTATGTTGTCATATGACTATGCTCCTGTGTGGCTATGATGTGGCTAGGGTCCAATATGGCTATGTTGTCATATGACTATGCTCCTGTGTGGCTATGATGTGGCTAGGGTCCAATATGGCTATGTTGTCATATGACTATGCTCCTGTGTGGCTATGATGTGGCTAGGGTCCAATATGGCTATGTTGTCATATGACTATGCTCCTGTGTGGCTATGATGTGGTTAGGGTCCAATATGGCTATGTTGTCATATGACTATGCTCCTGTGTGGCTATGATGTGGCTAGGGTCCAATATGGCTATGTTGTCATATGACTATGCTCCTGTGTGGCTATGATGTGGCTAGGGTCCAATATGGCTATGTTGTCATATGACTATGCTCCTGTGTGGCTATGATGTGGCTAGGGTCCAATATGGCTATGTTGTCATATGACTATGCTCCTGTGTGGCTATGATGTGGCTAGGGTCCAATATGGCTATGTTGTCATATGACTATGCTCCTGTATGGCTATGATGTGGCTAGGGTCCAATATGGCTATGTTGTCATATGACTATGCTCCTGTGTGGCTATGATGTGGCTAGGGTCCAATATGGCTATGTTGTCATATGACTATGCTCCTGTATGGCTATGATGTGGCTAGGGTCCAATATGGCTATGTTGTCATATGACTATGCTCCTGTGTGGCTATGATGTGGCTAGGGTCCAATATGGCTATGTTGTCATATAACTATGCTCCTGTGTGGCTATGATGTGGCTAGGGTCCAATATGGCTATGTTGTCATATGACTATGCTCCTGTATGGCTATGATGTGGCTAGGGTCCAATATGACTATGTTCCTGTATGGCTATGATGTGGCTAGGGTCCAATATGGCTATGTTGTCATATGACTATGCTCCTGTATGGCTATGATGTGGCTAGGGTCCAATATGGCTATGTTGTCATATGACTATGCTCCTGTGTGGCTATGATGTGGCTAGGGTTCAATATGGCTATGTTGTCATATGACTATGCTCCTGTATGGCTATGATGTGGCTAGGGTCCAATATGGCTATGTTGTCATATGACTATGCTCCTGTGTGGCTATGATGTGGCTAGGGTTCAATATGGCTATGTTGTCATATGACTATGCTCCTGTATGGCTATGATGTGGCTAGGGTCCAATATGGCTATGTTGTCATATAACTATGCTCCTGTGTGGCTATGATGTGGCTAGGGTCCAATATGGCTATGTTGTCATATGACTATGCTCCTGTGTGGCTATGATGTGGCTAGGGTCCAATATGGCTATGTTGTCATATGACTATGCTCCTGTGTGGCTATTCCCCTGGATGTAGGGTTGCCACTAGAGATGAGCGAACTTACAGTAAATTCGATTCATCACGAACTTCTCGGCTCGGCAGTTGATGACTTTTCCTGCATAAATTAGTTCAGCTTTCAGGTGCTCCGGTGGGCTGGAAAAGGTGGATACATTGCTAGGAAAGAGTCTCCTAGGACTGTATCCACCTTTTCCAGCCCACCGGAGCACCTGAAAGCTGAACTAATTTATGCAGGAAAAGTCATCAACTGCCGAGGCGAGAAGTTCGTGATGAATCGAATTTACTGTAAGTTCGCTCATCTCTAGTTGCCACCTTTCTTGCAAAAAAATAAAAATAAAATAACTGGCCATGCTAATTTGCATAATTAATTATATATGCATAACATTACAGGACACACATATGCAAGTGATATTTTGTCCTAATATGACCCCTATAATTTTTTATTTTTTTTTATTTCTCCTTATACAGGAGGTTATTTTTTTTTTTTTTTTGCGCCCTGATCTGTAGATTTTAACAGTAGCATTTTTGTTTTGATGTGACTTTTTGATTATTTTTTAATCAAATTTGTGAGTTTCGGTTAGTTACTAACTACAACTCCCAGCATGACCTGATACAGCCTGTGGCTCAGCAGGTGCCACAAACCTACAGTTCCCACAATGTTGGACTATATAGTAGTATATAGTATAGATCAGTGTTTCCCAACCTGGGGTGCCCCCAGCTGTTGCAAAACTACAACTCCCAGCATGACCTGATACAGCCTGTGGCTCAGCAGGTGCCACAAACCTACAGTTCCCACAATGTTGGACTATATAGTAGTATATAGTATAGATCAGTGTTTCCCAACCTGGGGTGCCCCCAGCTGTTGCAAAACTACAACCCCCAGCATGCCTGGACAGCCAACGGCTGTCCGGGCATGCTGGGAGTTGTAGTTTTGCAACAGCTGCAGGTGTTCTGGTTGGGAAACACTCATATAGGTTATGGTGCAACATTCCAGGAGTAGGAGGATTGGTTGGATAAATACCGGCCATTGCATATTTATAATATAAAAATACTGGCCAGGTGGCAACCCTACCTGTATGGTTATAATGCGGCTAGGGTCCCATATGGCTATGTTGTACAATGGCTAAGTTCCTGCATAACTATGTTGTCTTATGACTATGCTCCTGTGTGGCTATTGCCCTGTATGGTTACAATGTGGCTAGGGTCCTGTATGGCTATGTTGTTCTATGACTATGCTCCTGTCCTGTATAGTTATGCCCTTGTCCTTTATGGCTCTTTTATTCTATGGCTATCCTCCTGCCCAGTATGGCTATGTTCCTGTCCTGTATGGTTATGCCATTGTCCTTTATGGCTCTTTTATTCTATGGCTATCCTCCTGTCCAGTATGGCTATGTTCCTGTCCTTTATGGCTCTTTAGTTCTGTGGCTATCCTCCTGCCCAGTATGGCTATCCTCCTGCCCAGTATATCTATGCTCTTGTCCTTTATGGCTCTTTAGTTCTGTGGCTATCCTCCTGCCCAGTATGGCTATCCTCCTGCCCAGTATATCTATGCTCTTGTCCTTTATGGCTCTTTAGTTCTGTGGCTATACTCCTGCCCAGTATAGCTATGCCCTTGTCCTTTATGGCTCTTTAGTTCTGTGGCTATTCTCCTGCCCAGTATGGCTATCCTCCTGCCCAGTATATCTATGCTCTTGTCCTTTATGGCTCTTTAGTTCTGTGGCTATCCTCCTGCCCAGTATGGCTATCCTCCTGCCCAGTATATCTATGCTCTTGTCCTTTATGGCTCTTTAGTTCTGTGGCTATCCTCCTGCCCAGTATAGCTATGCCCTTGTCCTTTATGGCTCTTTAGTTCTGTGGCTATTCTCCTGCCCAGTATGGCTATGTTCCTGTCCTTTATGGCTCTTTAGTTCTGTGGCTATCCTCCTGCCCAGTATGGCTATCCTCCTGCCCAGTATATCTATGCTCTTGTCCTTTATGGCTCTTTAGTTCTGTGGCTATCCTCCTGCCCAGTATGGCTATCCTCCTGCCCAGTATATCTATGCTCTTGTCCTTTATGGCTCTTTAGTTCTGTGGCTATCCTCCTGCCCAGTATAGCTATGCCCTTGTCCTTTATGGCTCTTTAGTTCTGTGGCTATTCTCCTGCCCAGTATGGCTATGTTCCTGTCCTTTATGGCTCTTTAGTTCTGTGGCTATCCTCCTGCCCAGTATGGCTATCCTCCTGTCCAGTATAGCTATGCCCTTGTCCTTTATGGCTCTTTTATTCTATGGCTATCCTCCTGCCCAGTATAGCTATGTTCCTGTCCTTTATGGCTCTTTAGTTCTGTGGCTATCCTCCTGCCCAGTATGGCTATGTTCCTGTCCTTTATGGCTCTTTAGTTCTGTGGCTATCCTCCTGTCCAGTATAGCTATGCCCTTGTCCTTTATGGCTCTTTAGTTCTGTGGCTATCCTCCTGCCCAGTATGGCTATCCTCCTGTCCCGTATGTTGTGGCTCTGTCCCTACATGACATCTTCCTCATGATCCTACAGAAAACAGGCAGGGATGTGAGAGGAGGCAGGGGAGCGGTCGCCTGAGGGGCGCTGCCGGATGAGTAATGGAATGGGCTTCAGGGAGGAAGCAGCACCCAGTATGCCAGCCCGGACCAGCTGCCACCCAGACCAGCACTGTGCCCACTCTTCCGCTAGAGCTATGGGGAATGCGCTAAAGTGCTGTACAAGGAGCACAAGTGAGGAAAGTGTGCGCAGCCATAGTGGGACTTTACTAGGATCGTGTGCAGCCTCACCTGGTAGCCAGCGGCCAGAGGAAGTCTCCTCCACAGCTCCGCAAGTATAGTCATCCTTCAGAGAAAGGGCAGCGATCCCCACCGCTCATACCACAAGTTCCCGGCACCAACTCTCCGCCGTGTACCCAGTGTATGAGGCGCTTCACTTCCTCCCTGCGACTTCTCCTAAAGCCGCCTCCCTCCACTCTACAAGGAAGCGGACGCCACCTCCGCCGCTAGGGGCAGCAGAGCGCAGACCTGTGTGTACGGGAGCTGTCATCCTGTGTACAGCAGAGATAGAGAGAACTAGGTCTCACAGGGAAGGCTCTACACACACACAAAGATTTATTCCTGAAAGCCCACAATGGCCATTATACTACAAGTAGATATCCTTATCCCACTAGGATTTATTATAAAGAATGTACATAGTTATGATATGGACCACCAGGGGGCGTCAGGCAGGCGAGGAACCCCATAGAAAAACACTTGACTCTCCAAGACAGTCTTTCCCAACCAGGGTGCCTCCAGCTGTTGCTAAGGCTGTCCGGCCATGCTGGGAGTTGTAGTTTTGCAACTGCTGGAGGCACCTTGGATGGGAAACACTGCTCCAAGAGCATATTCATGTAGCCACGTTTTGTATAACTTTTGTGTGCTTTAACCCCTTAAGGACACAGGCAATTTTAGTTTAGCATTTTCGTATTTTTCCTCCTCATCTAGAAATCATATTTCTTTTATATTTTCATCCAAAGATCATTGTTTTTTTTTTTTAATGATAAATTGTCCTTTGTACAATTGTCCTTGACATCAATCATTTTAACATAAAATGTGCGGCGCAATCAAAAATATATTATTTGTGTGGGGAAATTGAAAAGAAAACAATTTAGCAAATTTTCAAAGGTTTAGTTTTCACACTGTACACTTTACGGTAAAAATGACATGTTTTCTTTATTCTGTTGGGTCAATGTGATTAAAATGTTATATTTTGCATGTCATTCGGAAATCAAGGTGCCAGAGTCTGGGGAGGAGGAAATGCCAAAATGCCTGAAGTCCAGTGTCAAGTACCCACAGTCAGTGATGGTCTGAGGTGCCATGTCAGCTGCTGGTGTTGGTCCACTGTGTTTTATCAAGGGCAGGGTCAATGCAGCTGCTATCAGGACATTTTGGAGCACTTCATGCTTCCATCTGCTGAAAAGCTTTATGGAGATGAAGATTTCATTTTTCAGCATGACCTGGCACCGGCTCACAGTGCCAAAACCACTGGTAAATGGTTTACTGACCATGGTATTACTGTGCTCAATTGGCCTGCCAACTCTCCTGACCTGAACCCCATAGAGAATCTGTGGGATATTGTGAAGAGAAAGTTGAGAGACTCAAGACCCAACACTCTGGATGAGCTTAAGGCCGCTATCGAAGCATCCTGGGCCTCCATAACACCTCGGCAGTGCCACAGGCTGATCGCCTCCATGCCACGCCGCATTGAAGCAGTCATTTCTGCAAAAGGATTCCCGACCAAGTATTGAGTGCATAACTGAACATAATTATTTGAAGGTTAATTTTTTTTGTATTAAAAACACTTTTCTTTTATTGGTCGGATGAAATATGCTAATTTTTTGAGATAGGAATGTTGGGTTTTCATGAGCTGTATGCCAAAATCATCAGTATTAAAACAATAAAAGACCTGAAATATTTCAGTTGGTGTTCAATGAATCTAAAATATATGAAAGTTTAATTTTTATCATTACATTATGGAAAATAATGAACTTTAGCACAATCTGCTAATTTTTTAAGAAGAACCTGTACTTCATTCCCACCAACCTGGGTGAAGGAACTTGGAAAAAGAACAGTTTCCACATCTATAGTTCCCAATAGGGTTTGATTCATTTAGCCAGGTTTTCTTTGTCCCACCTTTTGACTTGCATGTGCTCCGGACTAAAACGTTCTTAATGGTGGTAGTTTTCCGATATGCCACAACTGGTTTATTTTTTGCATTTTCTCTCAGACTGGGGTCATCCTCAATTAAGTGCCAATGCCTATGTATGGCTTGTCTAATCTCATTTGCCATCGGGCTGTACTTGAAGGAAAATGCTAATTTCTTGTTTTCATTTTTTTTCTTTATCTTTCTGCTCTTGGTTCGTTTTATTTAGCAGAGAGTTCCTATTCACCTCTTTCGCTTTCTCAAGCGCATTGTCCAGAGCTTTCTTGGGATAGCCTCTTGATACTAAATGCGATTTGAGCATATTAGTTTGCATTATGAAATCCTCTTCCTTGCTGTTTATTCTCCTCAGCCGGAGAACAGTACGAAAGAGAAGTTCATAGACAATTAGATGACACCCGTACCTACCTGAGAATTAAAGAAGACCCTACCCAGAAGGTGATGAGTAATCTACAAACATTTGTAAGGAAACAAGTAGAAAGGGGGATATTATCAAAAAAGACAGCCGACAGGCTTTTCCCCCAGTGTACCTCAAAACCCCAGTGGTATTACCTTCCAAAAATACATAAAGATAGTGCAAACCCTCCGGGACGTCCTATCACATTGGGCAATGGCTGGGTGACAGAATATTTGTCTCAGTATGTGGACTGGATCCTCAGACCAATCCTAAAGGATACCCCCTCGTATCTGAAAGACACGAATCCCTTTTTAGAAGAATTATAGCATGTCAGCTTGGACCCACAAGATAAGATAGCTTCAATAGACGTGGAATCTTTATATACACGTATTCCCCAAGACATGGGCACGGAAACAGTAAAAGAGTTCCTGCGAGCGGCTGGAAAGTCTGAACAAGTTACAGACTTCATTACTGAGGCACTAAATTTCATTCTGAAAAATAATTTCTTTCAGTTTGACGGTTTATGGTACAAGCAGTGCATGGGAACGGCAATGGGGACGCCGGTCTCGTGCACTTTCGCAAATATTTTCCTTGCATATTTGGAGGCAAAGATGATTTACTCGGAAAAGAACCCATTTCTGCGTCACCTGAAAATGTACAAAAGATTTGTGGACGATGTATTCATTATATGGCACGGGTCAGAATATGAATTTTCACAATTCGTCTAATACCTCAATGAATGTAACCATATGAATATGGCATTCACATCTGTCTTCAGCGGGGAGGAATTGCCTTTTCTGGACCTAATAGTCCCCTTACAGGAAGGTACATCCACTACAAGGGGCTATAGAAAACCATCAGCACCCTTGCTATATCTACATTACAACTCCTTCCATCCATCCCACACGAAAGAAGTTGTCCCTTACAGTCAATTCCTCCGGCTGAGGAGAATAAACAGCAAGGAAGAGGATTTCATAATGCAAACTAATATGCTCAAATCGCATTTAGTATCAAGAGGCTATCCCAAGAAAGCTCTTTACAATGCGCTTGAGAAAGCGAAAGAGGTGAATAGGAACTCTCTGCCAAATAATACGAACCAAGAGCAGAAAGATGAAGGAAAATGCAAATGTCTTGTTTTCATTTTTTTTCTTTAAGTACAGCCCAATGGCAAATGAAATTAGACAAGCCATACATAGGCATTGGCACTTACTTGAGGATGACCCCAGTCTGAGAGAAACTGCAAAAAATAAACCAGTTGTGGCATATTGGAAAACTACCACCATTAAGAACGTGGGACAAAGAAAACCTGGCTAAATGAATCAAACCCTATTGGGAACTATAGATGTGGAAACTGTTCTTTTTGCAAGTTCCTTCTCCCAGGGAAAAACTATCAAGTTGGTGGGAATGAAGTATATGTGAAGGACTTCATTACATGTAGGACAAACCACGTAATTTATTGCATAAAATGTCCTTGACAAATGTTTTATATAGGATGTACCACGAGATCAATGTTCATCAGATTCAGAGAACACTATAGACTTACCCGTCTAGGGACCGGAGTCCCTAGGATTGCAGAACACGTGAAGGACTATCATGCCGGAGACCCCGCAGTGTTATCCTTCTTTGGCTTAGAGAGTGTAAAAGGACCTCAACCTGGACAAGACAAAAAAAACAACACTTCTACAGAAAGAAGCCAAATGGATTTCTAAACGCAATGCTATTAGCCCTGCAGGGTTTAATGAGAGAAACGAACTGAACATCTTCTGCTAATCTGCAATATATTTCTGCTAGTGACCTATTAAGGCTGGGTCCACACTACGTTTTGTCCCATACGGGAGCGCATACGGCAGGGGGGAGCTAAAACCTCGCGCTCCCGTATGTGACCGTATGCGCTCCCGTATGCCATTCACTTCAATGAGCCGACCGGAGTGAAACGTTCGGTCCGGTCGGCTCATTTTTGCGCCGTATGCGCTTTTACAACCGGACCTAAAACCGTGGTCAACCACGGTTTTAGGTCCGGTTGTAAAAGCGCATACGGCGCAAAAATGAGCCAACCGGACCGAACGTTTCACTCCGGTCGGCTCATTGAAGTGAATGACATACGGGAGCGCATACGGTCACATACGGGAGCGCAAGGTTTTAGCTCCCCCCTGCCGTATGCGCTCCCGTATGGGACAAAACGTAGTGTGGACCCAGCCTTATCCAGCAACCTGCTAAACCGGACCGTGACTATGATTTTTTGTGATCCTCAGGACACACTCATTTTTTGTATTGGCCTCCTTTGTCCTCCCCAGGTCAGAAGAATATGAAACAATCCTCTACTGTAATGTATTTTTTTGTTTCCAATCTAAATTAATGTATCCCATATATATCCTGCATGTTGTGAGTGAAACCTGTTCTTCCGCTGTATTAGCTTAATGAACAGCACTTTAGCAACTGCTGGAGGGACACATACTTGCGCCCACGGTGGCGCTCGATTCCCCTACCGTGCGGGCATGACGGCTGGACGAGAGCTCTATTACCAATATACTGTCCGTAGCGATCTTATTTAATTTCGCAGGGCGAACTGCTGGAGGGACACATACTTAGACCCACTGTGGCTATGTTGACCCTGATTCGCCCGTGTAGAAGACACTGGTTAGCGCATCTCCTCGTATCCTATTGGTTGTTTAAACGTCAATCATCGCGGCGTAGTTCTGACATGGCCAGGTAAGAGGATATTACCTGGCAGTGTGTACTGGTCTGTAAGGCATGACCAAGCGTTTTTTACCGCGAAACGTTGCTGCACGAGCTCCTCTGACCTCTCTTTCCTGTCTCCCCCCGATTCCACTGTACTGATGCAATCTACATATGGACTGTACCCCGATTTGGACTGCACCTTGATCTGAATAAACCACTGTTGGATGGTGAGTGCCGTGCTATCATTTCTTTCTCATACCATTTGCCATCATTGTCTAAGCGCTTGTGCACCACTGCAGTGAACAGTACAGATTTCCCTACATTAAGCTAATAGCCCCCAGATACCCAGTGCCGGGTGCTCTCATCTCTATTCACAATCATTTTAATCGTATTGACCCACAGAATAAAGAACACGTCATTGTTACCGTAAAGTGTGAAAACAAAACCCTCCAAAATGTGCAAAATTTTGGTTTTCATTTTAATTTCCTCCCTAAAAATTTTTTTTGGGGGGTTCACCGTACATTTTATGGTAAAACGAGAGGTTTCATTACAAAGTACAATTGGTCACGTAAAAAACAAGCCTTTATATGGGTCTGTAGATGGAAATATAAGAGAGTTATGGATTTTAGAAGGCGATGAGGAAAAAACGAAAACGCTAAAATAAAATTGGCCTGGCCCTTAAGGTGAAAATGGGCTTGGTCATTAAGGGGTTAAATGTTAAAAAAGTCTGTTTATCATGCAAACATTTTTTGTTATGTTTTGTTTTTTTAAGGCTAGCACTACGGGCAAATAAACATGGGGACATGGTCTTACATGCCTTTAGTTTTTGATATAGATTATCAATATGTGACAATTATGTGCATCCACTGATCTGATATGTTCTGGTTTAGAGCCTTTCTTTGTGCCGAGTGACCTTTGTGGCCAGACCCATTGACATACAGGGGAACAAAGAAATCAAGCCCAGGACTATCATGTTCTTCTGATAACATCTGCTTCAATACCAGCTGTTCTGTTCTCTCCCCCTGATCCATGTGTGACACTGTTCTCCTTTTATTCTCCTACCCCCTCCTCTGCCTGATGCTGAAGAGGCTGTACAGAAGAGAGCTCATTGCAACCTTGACCAGCAGTGATTCAGCCTCAGCTTGAGAGCAGACCATGACAATCTGGGAAATTAGTGCAAATAAGCGACCAGCTGCTTGGGTTCAGGCTACTTGAAAAGCCTGTGATTATTTTGGTCTCCACTGTCTCAGCATCTTTTCATTATTACCCCTGCCGCCTGCGTTCAACTTTCCACTGCATCTTTATCTACAGTGATCAAAAACTGCAGATTCACTAAAAAGTTGCAGACCAGCACTCAATGCTGTAAAATTCAATTCAGCATAGTACAGCACTGTCAGTGAAATAACCACTCCGCATTTAAAGGGGCACTCCATTGGAAACATCTTATCCCCTATCCTAGCGGTGGACCCCGCATGATGATGTCATGCCACGCCCTCTCCCTAAATGTCTATGGGAGGGGGCGTGACAGCTATTGCATAGCTGTCTCGCCTCCTCTAGTAGATCTGAATGGAGGGGGCATGGCGGCTTGCATTGCCAGTCATCGGACACGGAGAAGAGTTTGCTCCATGCACCGAATGACATGGGTGGCGCAGCAGAGATCACGGGGGTCCCAAGCAGCAGGACCTCTGCAATCCAACATCTTATCACTTACCCTTTGGATAGGGGATAAGATGTTTCCAGCGGAGTACCACTTTAAGTTTTAGACCCCATTGTGGGTGAATGCATTTGGTTTTTTTTTTCCCCACCAGTAAAAAGGTCAGAAAAATACTCCAGACACTGCTTTTTCCTGTGTTTTGGCAGTTTTTCTGGTGTGTTTTTCTGGCGTCTTTTGCTGGTAGTTTTTTCACTGCCTTCAGGGTTCCACTATATACAGTCATCTATAGATGGCAGTATATACTGTATACAGAAGCTGGCGTCTGCTTATCTCATCCTGCTGCTACAGCTCTATTCACATTGTATATCTGTATAATGTGAGCACACCCTTCTGGCAGTGTTTTCCCAAACAAGGCGACTCCAGCTGTTGCCAAAGTACAACTTCCAGCTGCCCCGGACAGCCTAAGGCTGTCAGGGCATGCTGGGAGTTGTAGTTCTCTAAAAATTAGAGGCTCCCTGTTTGAGAAGACAATGCATTATGCATGTACTAACCCATTTTTCGTATTTTTTCTCTTCTACTTTTAGATCCGTGTATGCAAAGGATTACATCGGATTCCGTAGACTACGTTGATGACCTTTTTTTTTTTAACTCCTTAAGGACGCAGGGCTTACATGTTCCCCCTGCGCCCTTTCCCCCGCTATGACGCGGGCTCACAAGCTGACTCTGCATCATAGCGGGGGATGGTCCCGGCAGCTATAAACGGCCAGGAGACCAGCGTCTAATACTGGACATCACCGATCGTGTTTGATGCCCGCCACTAACCCATTAGACGCCACAATCAAAGTTGATTGCAGCGTCTAAAATTAAGAAAAAAAAACAAAAAACATTCCCAGCAGCTCAGCAAAGTTAAACCGTGGTGCCCCGATCAGCTGAGAGGATGGTGGGAGGGCCCTTCCCTGCCTCATAAACAAACTTATGTGGTATCGCTGTGTGCGTAAAAGTCAGAACTATAAAAATATTATGTAAAAAATTAGTATTTTCGGTAATTTTTTATACTTTAAATTTTTTTTTATAAAAAGCGATCAAAAAGTCCCATCAAAAATGGTACAGATAAAACTACAGACCACGGCGCAAAAAAGGAGCCCTCATATAGCCCTGAATGCACTAAAAAAAAAAAAGTTATAGGGGTTAAGAAGAGGACAATATTAAACATTCTAATTTTGGTGCACATAGTACGGTAATTTTTTTTTTGTGAAATCAAATAAAACCTACATAAATTGAATTGGTTATCCTTGTAACCGTATGGACCTACAGAAGATAGTTAAGGTGTCATTTTTACCGAAAAAAATGCACTGCAAAGAAACCCGAAGCCCCCAAAATGACAAAAAAAATTTTTTATCTCACCCCACAAATAAGTTTAGTTTTTTTGTTACGCTGCAGAATATGTTATAAAATGTCATTACAAAGTACAAATGGTGACACAAAAAACAAGCCCTTATATGGGTCTTTAGGTGCAAAATTGAAAGCGTTATGAAACGTAAATGCAAAAATTTAAATTTGCCGGTTCCTTAAGGCAAAAATGGGCTGAGTCCTTAAAGGGTAAAAAAAAAAAAACAAACTTGTATACCCTGCGAATTACCAATGCTGGATCTTTTCAAAAAATTCTATACTTTCTCTGTGCTATTCTTCCCATTGTATATTTATAAATAGAATGACAAAAGACCAATAGAATGACCATCCTCTTGTCAAAGGGATGTATCCCTACCTAGTGTGGCACTGTCAGTACTGATTGGACAATGTCAGACTGAGTGGGGACTCATCCCCAACTGGTAACACCCAGTTGTCAATGAATACATTTGTAGAAGGAATAATGGAGGTATGACACAATGCAGAGTTTTAGGAACAATATATGTTCCAAAATAATTATGGCCCCTTTCACACAATAAAATTCATCCGTTAAAAGACCCTTTATAAACATCCGTTAGAAAAGCCTTAATAACGGATGTTGAACGTCCGTTACAAAATCCCATTCAAGTCAATGGGATTTTTTGATTATGACCCGTTATGACCCGTTATAGCCCGTCGTGAATAACGGACGTTAATTGTGACGGAAGAAAAAAAGGCACATGCACTAATTTTTCTTCTGTCACAAGAAACGGGTAAATTAACAGATGTTATTTTTAACATTGAAGTCTATGGCAAACGGATGAGCCTTTATGTCATCCGTTTACACCTGGTTTACAATATCCGTTATTACTTCTGAGCATGCTCAGAAGAGGTGACATCAGCAGACTCCTGCAGTGCTGAAGGACTACTACTACTCCCATCATGGAACAGACTTGTTTCCATGATGGGAGTAGTAATTTCCTGGCTGCGGGAGTTTGCAGACAGCTGCGGAGGCTACATTAGTGTTTGTACTACTACCCCCATAATGGAACAGAGTCTGTTCCATGATGAGGGTTGAAGAACAGGGGCTGAGGGGATTGATCGCACCAGGTTTCACTTCTGAGACCCAATGCGATCAGAAGTTATTAAGCAGGGGAGTGTGCGGCATGCTCCACAACCCTGCGATGTATAGTGTGTTTTAACTTTCATTTTCATTGAATCACCCACAGGGAGCCATAAATGGCCGGTACTGAGAAGCCAATCAGGGCTCTCAGTGGGAGATTTAAAAATGAACATTGTGAGTAGCAGGGGGCCATATGTATATTAAAAGCGCTGTGGGGGGGCAAGATATATAGGGTTGCAGGGGGGGGGCAGACATATAGCATATATATATATATATATATATATATACACATACACCCCCCCCGCCGGCGCAATAATGTATCCCCCGCCGACGCATGTATATGTGCCCTCGCAGAATCTATTGTACCCGATGCTGATGATAGAAATACTTTTCATTCATAGCACAGCGCCGGCATATGTATATAGAAGCACTGTGGGGGGCAGAAAACGCTATATGTCTGCACCCTCCAGCGGTTCTATATACATATACCCCTGCAGCGCTATGAATGAAAAGTACTTTTATTAGCAGCGCATAGTGTAAGCAGCTGGCTCCTGACACTATGCGCTGCTAATTGAAGTACTTGTCACGATTCGGCAGGCTGGAGGTGGATCCTCTGTGTCAGAGAGGGATTGGCGTGGACCGTGTCGGTGGACCGGTTCTAAGTAGCTACTGGTTTTCACCAGAGCCCGCCGCAAAGCGGGATGGTCTTGCAGCGGCGGTAGCAACCAGGTCGTATCCACCGGCAACGGCTCAACCTCTCTGACTGCTGAGATAGGCATGGTACAAGGGATAAGGCAAGAGCAAGGTCGGACGTAGCAGAAGGTCAGGGCAGGCAGCAAGGATCGTAGTCAGGGGCAACGGCAGGAGGTCTGGAACACAGGCTAGGAACACTCAAGGAAAGGCTTTCTCTGGCACAAGGGCAACAAGATCCGGCAAGGGAGTGCAGGGGAAGTGAGGTATAAGTAGGGAGTGCACAGGTGGAAACTAATCAGGGAGATTGGGCCAGGCACCATCATTGGTGCACTGGCCCTTTAAATTGCAGAGACCCGGCGCGCGCGCGCCCTAAGGAGCGAGGCCGCGCGCACAGGGACGACACAGACGGGGAATGGGTCAGGTACGGGAGCCGAGATGCACATCGCGAGCGGGCGCGTCCCGCATCGCGAATCGCATCCCGGCTTGGAGCAATATCGCAGCGCACCCGGTCAGCAGGTCTGACCGGAGCGCTGCGAATAAGAGAACGCTGCGAGCGCTTCGGGGAGGAGCGGGGACCCGGAGCGCTCGGCGTAACAGTACTTTTCATTCATAGCGCTGCAGGGGTATATGTATATAAAAGAGCTGGGGGGTACAGACATATAGCATTATCTGCCCCTCACAGCGCTTCTATATACATATGCCGGCGCTGCGCTATGAATGAAAAGTATTTCTATCAGCAGCATCGGACCAGCCGATGCTGCTGCTAGAATGCTTTTCATTCATAGCGCAGCGGTGACATATGTATATAGATGCTGCGAGCGTACATATACTTGCGCCAGCAGGGGATACATTATACTTGCGCCGGCGGGGGATAGATAGATATATATATATATATATATATATATATATATATATATATATATGCTGAAGGTCATATTATAAGTGTGCTGGGGGGCTTAATATATAGGCTATATGTCTGCCCCCCCCCCTGCAGCGATATATATATATTGCCCCCCAAAGTGCTTTTAATATACATATGGACCTCTGCTACTCACAATGTTCATTTTTAAATCTCCTGATGAGAGCCCTGAATGGCTCCTCAGTACTGACCATTCAGGGCTCCCTGCGGGGGATTCAAAAGTGAAAGTTAAAACACACGATACATCACAGGGTTGCGGACCATGCCACCTGCTTAATATTTTCTGATCAATCCCTCAGCCCCTGTACTACAACCCCAGGCATGGAACAGACTCTGTTCTATGATGGGGGTAGTAGTACAAACACTAATGTAGCCTCCCCAGCTGTCTGCAGACTCCCGCAGCCAGGGAATTACTACTCCCATCATGGAAAGAAGTCTGTTCCATGATGGGAGTAGTAGAAGTCCCGGCTGTGGGAGTCTGTAGGCAGAGGTTACGAACCAAACATGAGGGATGTTATAACGGGTCTTAACGGATGAATATTTATTCAGCTGTTTGCGCCCGTTATTTCATAAGTTATTATTCATCCATTTTCACACAGAAAATGGACGTTTAATAACGGATGAATGCTCATGTGATGACTAAGGGTGGCATCTATGATGCACTGATGGGGGTGTTGTGACTGAAAAAGAGTTTGTGACACCAGGAGTGTTGACCACCACATTACCAAGGATACAAAGTTGCCTGTACCAGGTGACGAAAAACCTCAAATGCCAGGTTACAGTAACCACTTTAACTTTACTTTCAGGAACTTGCAGGATAAACAGGAACAGTTCCCTTTAATGCAATGTTCACTGAGGGATGATTTTGGGAATCACAGATGCTTCTATACACTATGGGACTTGTAGTCCTCACTGACTAGCTTATTACTTTACTTAAATACACTTTAGACTGGTCTGAACTTGACTGTGACTTGAATTAGGGAAGCTTGATTGAAGACAGATGAGAAGATAGAGAATAAGAGACAGTAGAGATGGCTGCCACTGCCTAGACTTTCTACACACAGGGTTTCCAGGATAAGGGTTTACCGCCAGACTGGACCTGAGTTGCCTGAGGCTTTCTCTCACAATAACCATTCAGAACTTGACTTGGACAGTGCAAAGCCTGGATGGTGAGAAATCCATATGCGGATGGCCTGTCTCTTAGGAACTGGTAGATAAAGGAGAAAAAATAGGACCTGTCCCCATTAGAGGTATGAGGCAGGTGTACATGGAGATGCTTCCTCTAGCTCTGACTGAGCTACACTTACTAATTAAGGGTGCGTTCCCACAGGGCGTATACGCAGCGTATTTGACGCTGCGCAAAATTTATGGCAGCAGCGGGAAATACGCTGCGTATTCCTTGCTCACTATACACACAGGGCTTTCCGGCGGCAGCCCTATGTGTGCAGTGAGTTTTGGAGGCGGGGCCGCGCGTCACAGACATGCTGGCACACGGCCCCGCCTCCAAAACTCACTACACGCATAGGGCTGCCGCCGGAAAGCCCTGTGTGTATAGTGAGCAAGGGATACGCAGCGTATTTCCCGCTGCTGCCGTAAAATTTGTGCAGCATCAAATACGCTGCGTATACGCCCTGTGGGAACGCACCCTAAAACTAACTTCTCCCCACATAGCCAGACCTCGGTGGAGCAGCACAGGAGGCCCTCATGGGCTGAAGCAGTCATGTGATCCTTTAAGCATCCTCCTGCACAGACAAGATTAACCCTTACATAGACAGCAAATAAATGACAATACACGGAAATACAATATAATACACATAACCTGTAGCGACAGTCCTTCAATGAAATAAGCACATACGTGTGTCAGGGAATTTAGATAGGCCAGGTCAGCAACACACTGAGAAGTAAACAAAAATACAAACAAACAAGGTAAAGTCAAGGACAAGACAAAAGGGGCAAAAACTCAAAACCAAGAGGGGAGTACACAATCAGATTGAGGACAGGCAAGACCAAGAGGGTGGTGCAGTACAATATTAGCAGGAAGTAGAATAGTTAGTAGTATCTGCGTGAAGCAGTTTTCTACCTCAGGAATCCTAGTATATCACTAGACACTAGGAAGTAATATCCAGTGCTTAAAGGGGTACTCTGGTGGCAAAAATTCTTTTTTTTTTTTTTTAAATCAACTAATGCCAGAAAGTTAAACAGATTTGTAAATTACTTCTATTTAAAAATCTTAACCCTCACAGTACTTAGCTGCTGTATGCTCCACAGGAAGTTCTTTTCTTTTTGAATTTCTTTCCTGTCTGACCACAATGCTCTCTGCTGACAACTCTATCCGTATCAGTAACTGTGGACATGGACAGAGGTGTCTACAGAAAGTACTGTGGTCAGACACAAAATAAATTAAAAAAGAAAAGAACTTCCCCTGGAGCATACAGCAGCTAATTACGGTAAGGGTTAAGATTTTTAAATAGAAGTAATATACAAATCTGTTTAACTTTCTGGCATCAGTTGATTTAAATTTTTTTTTTTTGCCACCAGAGTACCCCTTTAAGCACTGGATATTAGTTCCTAGTGTCTAGTGATATACTAGGATTCCTAAGGTAGGAAACTGCTTCACGCAGATACTACTGACTACTCTACTTCCTGCTAATATTGTACTGCACCACCCTCTTGGTCTTGCCTGTCCTCAATCTGATTTTGTACTATGCTTCCCTCTTGGTTTTGAGTTTTTGCCCCTTTTGTACTGGAGTAATTAAGATTTTTAAATAGAAGTAATTTACATATCTGTTTAACCCCTTAAGGACCAGGCCATTTTACACCTTAAGGACCAGAGCGTTTTTTGCAATTCTGACCACTGTCACTTTAAACATTAATAACTCTGGAATGCTTTTAGTTATCATTCTGATTCCGAGACAGTTTTTTCGTGACATATTCTACTTTAACTTAGTGGTGAAATTTTATGGTAACTTGCATCCTTTCTTGGTGAAAAATTTGATGAAAAATTTGATGAAAAAAATGAAAATTTTGCATTTTTCTAACTTTGAAGCTCTCTGCTTGTAAGGAAAATGGATATTCAAAATAAAACATTTTTGGGTTCACATATACAATATGTCTACTTTATGTTTGCATCATAAAATTTATGAGTTTTTACTTTTGGAAGACACCAGAGGGCTTCAAAGTTCAGCAGCAATTTGGAAATTTTTCACAAAATTTTCAAACTCGCTATTTTTCATGGACCAGTTCAGGTTTGAAGTGGATTTGAAGGGTCTTCATATTAGAAATACCCCATAAATGACCCCATTATAAAAACTACACCCCCCAAAGTATTTAAAATGACATTCAATAAGTGTATTAACCCTTTAGGTGTTTCACAGGAATAGCAGAAAAGTGAAGGAGAAAATTCACAATCTTCATTTTTTACACTCGCATGTTCTTGTAGACCCAATTTTTGAATTTTTGCAAGGGGTAAAAAGGAGATAATTTTTACTTGTATTTGAAACCCAATTTCTCTCGAGTAAGCACATACCTCATATGTCTATGTTAATTGTTCGGCGGGCGCAGTAGAGGGCTCAGAAGGGAAGGAGCGTCAAATGGTTTTTGGGGGGCATGTCACCTTTAGGAAGCCCCTATGGTGCAAAGACAGCAAAAAAAAAAAACACATGGCCTACCATTTTGGAAACTAGACCCCTCAGGGAACGTAACAAGGGGTAAAGTGAACCTTAATACCCCACAGGTGATTCACGACTTTTGCATATGTAAAAAAAAAAAAAAAAAAAATGTTTTACCTAAAATGCTTGGTTTCCCCAAAATGTTACATTTTTAAAAAAGGATAATAGCAGAAAATACCCCCCATAATTTGAAGCCCAATTTCTCCCGATTCAGAAAACACCCCATATGGGGGTGAAAAGTGCTCTGCTGGCACACTACAGGTCTCGGAAGAGAAGGAGTCACATTTGGCTTTTTGAAAGCAAATTTTGCTCTGGGGGCATGCCGCATTTAGGAAGCCCCTATGGTGCCAGAACCGCAAAAAAAACCCACATGGCATACCATTTTGGAAACCAGACCCCTCGGGAACGTAAAAAGGGGTAAAGTGAACCTTAATACCCTACAGGTGTTTCACGACTTTTGCATATGTTAAAAAAAATTTTTTTTTTAACCTAAAATGCTTGGTTTCCCAAAATTTTTACATTTTTAAAAAGGGTAATAGCAGAAAATACCCCCCAAAATTTGAAGCCCAATTTCTCCCGATTCAGAAAACACCCCATATGGGGGTGAGAAGTGCTCTGCTGGCGCACTACAGGTCTCAGAAGAGAAGGAGTCACATTTGGCTTTTTGAAAGCAAATTTTGCTCTGGGGGCATGCCGCATTTAGGAAGCCCCTATGGTGCCAGAACAGCAAAAAAAACCCACATGGCATACTATTTTGGAAACTAGACCCCTCGGGGAACGTAACAAGGGGTAATGTGAACCTTAATACCCCACAGGTGATTCACAACTTTTGCATATGTAAAAAAAAATATATATATTTTTACCTAAAATGTTGGTTTCCCAAAAATTTTAGATTTTTAAAAAGGGTATAAGCAGAAAATACCCCCCATAATTTGTAACACAATTTCTCCCGAGTACGGCGATACCCCATATGTGACCCTAAACTGTTGCCTTGAAATACGACAGGGCTCCAAAGTGAGAGCGCCATGCGCATTTGAGGCCTGAATTAGGGACTTGCATAGGGCTGGACATAGGGGTATTCTACGCCAGTGATTCCCAAATAGGGTGCCTCCAGCTGTTGTAAAAGTCCCAGCATGCCTAGACAGTCGGTGGCTGTCTGGTAATACTGGGAGTAGTTGTTTTGCAACAGCTGGAGGCTCCGTTTTGGAAACAGTGGCGTACCAGACGTTTTTCATTTTAATTGGGGAGGGGAGGGGGGCGGTGTAGGGGAATGTGCATATGTAGTGTTTTTTACTTTTTATTTTATTTTGTGTTAGTGTAGTGTAGTGTTTTTAGGGTACAGTCGCACGGGCGGGGGTTCACAGTAGTTTCTCGCTGGCAGTTTGAGCAGCGACAGAAAATTTGCCTCAGCTCAAACTTGCAGCCGGATACTTACTGTAATCCTCCGCCCATGTGAGTGTACCCTGTACGTTCACATTGGGGGGGGGGGGGGGGGGGAACATCCAGCTGTTGCAAAACTACAACTCCCAGCATGTAGGGTCTATAAGTGCATGCTGGGAGTTGTAGTTTTGCAACAGCTGGAGGCTCCGTTTTGGAAACGGTGGCGTACCAGACGTTTTTCATTTTTATTGTAGGGGTATGTGTATATGTAGTGTTTTTTTACTTTTTATTTTATTTTGTGTTAGTGTAGTGTAGTGTAGTGTTTTTAGGGTACAGTCGCATGGGCGGGGGTTCACAGTAGTTTCTCGCTGGCAGCTTGAGCTGCAGCAGAAAATTTGCTGCAGCTCAAACTTGCAGCCGGATACTTACTGTAATCCTCCGCCTATGTGAGTGTACCCTGTACATTCACATTGGGGGGGGGGGGGGGGGGGGGGAACATCCAGCTGTTGCAAAACTACAACTCCCAGCATGTACGGTCTATCAGTGCATGCTGGGAGTTGTAGTTTTGCAACAGCTGTAGGCACACTGGTTGTGAAACACCGAGTTTGGCAACAAACTCAGTGTTTTGCAACCAGTGTGCCTTCAGCTGTTGCAAAAGCTACAACCCCCAGCATGTACGGACAGCGGAAGGGCATGCTGGGTGTTGTAGTTATGCAACAGCGGGAGGCATACTACTTTGGCTGGGGATGCTGGGGATTGTAGTTATGCAACAGCTGGAGACACACTGGTTTGCTACTTAACTCAGTGTGCCTTCAGCTGTTGCAAAACTACAACTCTCAGCAGTCACCGACAGCCAACGGGCATGCTGGGAGTTGTAGTTATGCAACCAGCAGATGCACCACTAAAACTCCCAGCATGCACTTAAGCTGTTTGTGCAAGCTGGGAGTTGTAGTTACACAACAGCTGAAGGTACACTTTTCCATAGAAAGAATGTGCCTCCAGCTGTTGCAAAACCATAAGTCCCAGCATGCCCATAAGTGCATGCTGGGAGTTGTGGTGGTCTGCCTCCTACTGTTGCATAACTACAGCTCCCAGCATGCCCTTTTTGCATGCTGGGAGCTGTTGCTAAGCAACAGCAGGAGGCTGTCACTCACCTCCTGCTGCTTGATCGCCGCACAGGTCAGTCCCGCCGCCGTCATCGCTCCTGGGGCCCTGATCCCAACATCAACGCCGGGATCGGGGTCCCCAGCACCAGGGGTGCACGTCCCGCACCCGCTCACGTCCTCCGGAAGAGGGGCGGAGCGGGAGTGACACCCGCAGCAGGCGCCCTGATTGGTCGGCCGGTAATCCGGCCGACGAATCAGGGCGATCGTGAGGTGGCACCAGTGCCACCTCACCCCTGCAGGCTCTGGCTGTTCGGGGCCGTCTCTGACGGCCCCGATCAGCCAGTAATTCCGGGTCATCGGGTCACTGGAGACCCGATTGACCCGGAATCGCCGCAGATCGCTGGACTGAATTGTCCAGCGATCTGCGGCCATCGCCGACATGGGGGGGCATAATGACCCCCCTGGGCGATATGCCGCGATGCCTGCTGAACGATTTCAGCAGGCATCGGGCACCGGCTCCCCTCCGGCTAGCGGCGGGGGGCCGGGAATGGACAGGACGTACTCCTACGTCCTCGGTCCTTAAGGACTCGGAAACGGGGGCGTAGGAGTACGTCCATTGTCCTTAAGGGGTTAAATCTCTGGCACCAGTTGATAAAAAAAAATAAAAAATAGTTTTCCACAGGAGTACCGCTTTAAATGTAACGGAATTCCCTCTTCACAACTGTGACTTTAAAGGACATCTGCAGCGTTATAAACACTTATCTCTTATCCACAGGATAGGGTATAAGTGTTTGATCGCAATCTCCTGAACGGAGCCCCCGAATTAGCGCTCAGAGCGCTTACGTCAAGCGTCAACCTAGGGTTGACAGTACACCCCATCCCCATGCAGTTCTATGGGAGAGGCACGAACGAGGCATGTCGGCCGCAACGTCCTGCTCCTGCACAGGAGAGCCGCGGCAGAGCCATGGTCCCAGGCAGGAGATCGCGGGGATCCCAGTGGTCGGACCCCCCACGATCAAACACTTATCCTGTGGTAGTTTATAGAATAATACAAGACTGTTCATTCTACTCAAACAAATACCTGTGAATAGTAAAACCAAAGAAATTTGAGGATCTTACCCAGGGGTGAATATATCACCTGTGCAGCCGGTTCAGTCAGCTATTCTATTTGGCTTAAAAAATGCAGTAGCAGTTTGAAAAAAAAAAAAAATAAATAAATAAATAAATACACGGAAGAAACCTGTTTGGAAGCCTATCCTTATGCTGACAGGCATAATACATTGCATTATAGTAGCAGTGCTGTGAATGAAAGAGTAAGTCCAAACTAAGCATGAATTTTAGTCTTTATTCACTTACAAAATAAATAATTTAAAAAAGGCATTGTAATGGTCTTGAAATGCGGCAACATTTTTTTTTTATAAAACTCTATTGTGATATTCTGACAAAGCAGTAAAACAGAATTATGTGTATCATTATGCAATGTGTGTCTACAGATATATCCAGCCAGCAGGTTGTGCCATTATGTTTGAGTGTTATACCCAAGAGTCCCACAATATATTGACAAATTAAAGGTGTACTCCGGTGAAAACCTTTTTTCTTTTAAATCAACTGGTGGCAGAAAGTTAAACATATTTGTAAAATACTTCTATTAAAAAATCTTAATCCTTCCAGTACCTATTAGCTGAATGCTACAGAAGAAATTCCTTTCTTTTAGGAACACTGATGACATCACGAGCACAGTGCTCTCTGCTGACATCTCTGTCCATTTTAGCAACCATGCATAGCAGGTGTATGCTAAGGGCAGCATGGTGGCTCAGTGGTTAGCACTGCTGCCTTGCAGTGCTGGGGACATGGGTTCAAATCCCACTAAGGACAACAATAAATGTAAGATTTTTTAATAGAAGTAATTTACAAATATGTTTAACTTTCTGGCACCAGTTGATTTAAAAGAAAAAAGGTTTTCACCGGAGTACCCCTTTAACTCTTGCCTCTACCTGCCTCCACTGCGCAAAGCCGGTTCTTTCCGGATTAGAAACACGGACGAATACCCCCTGTATGTTCGGAACTGGACCGCAGATCCAGGTAAGTGATACCTCAATGTAAAATACTATAACCGCAAGCATTGAGTTTAGTGTGGGTGAAGCCTGTGTCAGTTTCTCTTTAAACCCACCCCTACGCTGCAATGCAAGCAATGATTGGCTAACCTAGGGTAATGTGATCTTGCTGCAGGGTATGCTGGGCTACTCTGATATCATCTATGTTCCTAGCACCTCATTCATTTAGGTGCCAAAATGCCATGTGTTCCTTATTCTTTCTGCTAATAATGGCACCGTTGTCAGGCTCAGGCAACTCTGGCAAAGTTCGAATGTTCAGTAAGCTGCTTTTACCCTAATTTTCTGAGTGACCACGCAAAGCTTTGATTACTCAACTTTAACCCCTTAAGGACCAAGCCTTTTTTCACCTTAAGGACCAGAGCATTTTTTTGCACATCTGACCACTGTCACTTTAAGCATTAATAACTGGGATGCTTTCACTTATGAATTTGATTCCAAGACTATGTCAAGAAAAAACATTCTACTTTAACATAGTGGTAAATTTTGTCGATACTTGCATCATTTCTTGGTGAAAATTCACAAATTTCATGAAAAAATTTTAAATGTTGCATTTTTCTAACTGAAGCTCTCTGCTTGTAAGGAAAATAAATATTCTAAATAAATAATATTTTGATTCACATATACAATATGTCTACTATATGTTTGCATCATAAAGTTGACATGTTTTTACTTTTTGGAAGATATCACAGGGCTTCAAAGTTCCGCATCAAAGTGCTATGCGGGCGAACTACAATGCTCAGAATAGAAAGAGCGCCATTGGGCTTTTGGAGAGAAAATGTGTTTGGAATGGAGGTCAGGGGGTCATGTACGTTTACAAAGCCCCCTTGCTACCAGAACAATGGACCCCCCACATGTGACCCTATTTAGGACACTACACCCCTCACGGAATTTAATAAGGGGTGCAGTGAGCATTTACACCCCATTGGCCTTTGACAGACCTTTGGAACAGTGGGCTGTGCCAATAAAAAAATGTATTTTAAATTTTTACGGGCGACAACCAATGGGTCGTAAATGTTCACTGTACCCCTTGTTAAGTTCCTTGGGGGGTGTAGTTTCCAAAATTGGGTCACATTTTTTTTTTTTTGGGGGGGGGGGGGGGGGCAATTGTACTGGCACCATGGGGGCTTTGTAAACACACATGGCCTTCAATTCCAGACACATTCTCTCCAAAAGCCCAATGGCGCTACTCTTCTGAGCCCTGTAGTTCGCCCGCAGAGCACTTTACATCCAGATATGGGGTATTTATGTGCTCAGAAGAAATGGGGTTATAAAATTTTGAGGGGCTTTTTTCCCATTACCCCTTGTGAAAATGAAAAATTTGGGATAACACCAGCATTTTCGTGAAAAAATACAAAATTTTCACGTCCAACTTTAACGAAAATTCATCAAACACCTGTGGGGTGTTAAGGCTCACTATACCCCTTGTTAAGTTCCGTGAGGGGTTTAGTTTCCAAAATGGGGTCATGTGTTTTTTTTTTTGTTTTTGTTTATGTCAGAACCACTGTAACGATCAGCCACCCCTGTGCAAATCACTTCAAATGTACATGGCGCTCTCTCACTCCTTAGCCTTGTTGTGCACCCGCAGAGCATTTTACATCCACATATGGGGTATTTCCGCATTACAATTTTTTTTCCTTTTACCTATTGTGAAAATGAAAAGTATGGGGCAACACCAGCATGTTTGTGTAAAAATGTCTTTTTTTTACAACATCATGCTGGATTAG